>NC_142803.1:68407143-68596094 GCF_049724085.1 Artemia sp. Qi Xiang Cuo | reverse complement strand
TGTATCTGAATTTTATGACCTGAAGACCATTGATAAATTTAAAGCCGGGCTTCATCAGCAGGATTTCCAGAATCCAAGATTCCAGACTATTGTTTGACGTCTTGGATACATCGCATCTGGAATATGACACCTATCCAGTCGTACATCCAAATAATCCCCAAAAAGGATTTTTGAACTTATAGGTTTCCGGAATTTGCCGTCATACTACGAAAACGAAAGAAAAAAGGAAAAGAGAGAAAAAAAAGGAAAAAAGATTGTGTAAGTCCTATCGATTATCCTCCAATAGAAAAAAACGGTGCTTGATGGTGTGCGTGCGGTGGTAGCCGCACGCGCACCAAATTTTTTGAGCATTTAGTAAAAACAGATGCGATTTAGTAAATTTTTCATCTCATAGTTAGTAAATTCTTCCAGGCCAGGGTGGCAACCCTATTAGGGACTGACAAAATATAGGAGGCAGTATGATAGAGGTACCCATTTAAAAAGTTAACAACAGCCTGTCCAATAGTTAGGTCAAGTTATGTTTCACGGTCTCATCCTTGCCTTAGTAGGCAAGGATGAAGGGTCGATAGAGACTAGTAGCTCTAGATTAGAATGGTCACTTAAAACAAGTTCATCGGAGACGACCACCGACTGAGACCGGAGACCGTAACTCAGGTATATTCAAGGTCAATACAAAATCTATATTAGAAACGCTTCCAGAAAAATGTGTTAGTGAAAGAATGTGTTTTGTCCAAACTAAATAAGTCACTGGGTAAAATTTAACGGTTAGCGACAAACAGCTAGTGAATAGCGACATAAGAACAAGGTGAATTGGGTGAAACTTTTTTTTTTATAAAAGACTGTTTAAAAATCTCTAGATTTCGGCGTGGGCGTTAGACAGAAGTAAAACGGCAGATACCAAAATGGATACATTATTTCAAAACTTACCTGAATAATGCTCTAAGAATGCCCTCAAAACACCCAAAAGAAATTGGAAGAATTAAGGAAAGAAGGAGAGGAAGAGAAAACCTTGAAACACTGCTTTGAGTAGTGAAGCAATACTTGACTACTAAAAAAAGACACGTTAAAAGTATTTGATCAATCAATATTTGCATTTATTGGGTTGAATCTTTCATATATCGTGTGGATTTCCGAGTTCAAGCCATACATTTCACGACTTATCTGATTTTCTTTTCCCAGCTTCTGATATTTTTAATATATTTCAAGTGTTTATTATTATTCTAAAATCCCAAAAATAATTATAGGTCCAATATAAAGCAACTAAAGGATACTGTATTTGTCTTATCAGGATCTAAGGTCGTTAAAAAAAAAAAAAAAAAAAAATTCAAACGAAACTTCTACGAAAACCCTTTCCTCTCTTAAATAATGTTGTGGTCAGTGAAATGTGCTGGTACATTACTTGACAATATAAATTATATGATCTAGGTAAAACAATTAGGGGTCTATTCAATGCTTCTCTTAGTAATATTTAAAATAAAACTTGTTCTGTCATTATTTTTAGCTTTCTGATATATAACCTTCATTTTGCATACTATACTGTTCGATGAAATTTATATCTTTGTTTTTGTTAACCGTTGACAGTCTTGATCATAAATTAGACTCCTTTCGATTATTTTGATATTTGTTAGAGCTATTTCCTATCATATAAAATTACTATTACTACTACTTTTACTGGCTCACTACAGCAATAGGCCACTTGAGGCCCACACTGCTACGCACTTTCCTCCTCTATCAAAATTCATTCAAATCCTCTTTAAACCATCCCAGAAAGCAACTCTTTTTCCTTAAATCTTTCCTGGCAAAATCCTCCCGCCCCATTCGGGAACGACCTGCCTGTTGTTTTGGCCCTTGACGGATGGCCAAAAAGCACAGTATTTGGCAATCTTTCATTTTTAACTCGCAGAACGTGCCCCAGTCACCTCATCGTTTTTCTCATTATAGCTCTAGAAAGCGACATTGAATCACATTTTTGGTACAACCTCCGGTTTGAGATACGATTATTAGGTCGGGTGCCATAAACAGTCCGTTGGCAATTTCTCTGGAAAACATCTTGCAAATCCTCCTCGGTTTTTCAGAGCGCCCACACTTCAGAAATATACTTGACCACTGCCATGAACGGGGCTTCCAATATTCTAATCCTAGGTCGAAAACTTATCTTCGCGAAAAAAAAACACCCTGGCCCTTGACTATTCTACTTTTAACTTCTTCTCCGCACCACTATCTTTACTAATAATACTACCTAGGTAATGAAAATATCCACTTGATCAATCTTCTCTGTACCGAACATCACCTCTTCAGCTTCACATATTCTTAGTCTTAACAGCTTAGTCTTCTTAAAAATAATTTTTAAAACTATTCAAGCCCCGTGAATTTGCAAAACCTCTAAAAGTTCATTCATTTTGCTAACATTTTCATCAAAGATGCTTGAGTCATCAGCATAATTTAGGTCTAGGAGTTTTACTTCCCTCTTTGATCTCATGTTATCCCATTGCCTTTGCAGCGCTGCCTAGGGCAAAGTCCATCAAAATTAACTGTATACACCGGGATAGAACGCAACCCTGCTTAACTAATGATTTAATGCTAATCCGCCTATAAAACTTAATTTCCTACTTTGACCGCAACAATGTTGTTCTGATCACTTTAATTTAATGTTAATTTTATATTAATAAGTTTAATTAATTAATTTAATCACTTTAAATTAATGTTCTAAGCATTAATCACTTTAAATGTATTTTTCTGGTATACCTTAAAAGGATAGGACCTTCACTAAGGATCTTTATTCAGACAAATCAAATTCTTGCTCATAATCTATGAAACTAAGGACTAAATGGGTTTGATTATTCAAGCACTTCTCAATTATTAAACTATGAGCGAAAATATGGTTGACACATCTTCTAATCTTCCTAATAACCACACTGTTCTTCTCTTAAAACTTTATCTACAGTATCTTTAAGTCTATAAAGAATCATCATACTAAGTAATTTGCTGCTTACAGAAACCAGGCTAATGCCTCTATGTTTACCACGTTCACTCTTATCACCTTTCTTATAAAGGGGTTTTAATCCATTTCCTTAAAATCGCTACGTCCTTCCCCTTTTTCAAAAATCCCATTTGAAATTTTCAGTAACTTATCTCTCACCTCACAAGTATTATGTTTAAAAAACTGATTTATCACAAAATAAGCACCTCAGGCCATTATATTCTTTATTTATCTTAGTACTGTCACCAATTTTTTCTCACAAATTAAATATTCATTCACATCCGAGGAGTCACAAACTTTTTCATTCTTTTCTATCTTTTCCCGTAACTCTATCACGCTTTAGCACATTCTCAAAATATTTTGACCCTCTCTTTTTAACTCGTTTCTTATTACCCCCCCCCCCCAAAAAAATGTGCAACTCATAAAAACGTAACAAAAACAAATATAAAAAAATTTTATCCGGTTTTTAAAGTTTTTTGTAATATCCCCCGAAAAAAATTCTTTTGTAAATCCCCCCCCCCAAAAAAAAGACTCCTTGATGTAACCCTGGATATCACCTATCCCTATTTCTACAAGCTTGGGCATTAGAATCTCTTAATACAAATACCATATTTTTACCTGGGACCCTGTCTATTCCCGTAGCTGTAAGTACAATTTATCGTAGTCCCAACTAACTCTATCAGTCAGCAGGGCCATATACTACTATGACCTGTACCTTGCACTTTTTAGCAAAACACAAAGAAATATATATATATATATATATATATATATATATATATATATATATATATATATATATATATATATATATATATATATATATATATATATATATATATATATATATATATATATATATATATATATATATATATATATATATATATATATATATATATATATATATATATATATATATATATAAATACGACCTTTAAAACTTTTTTTAACAGTCCCAGAATCCTCACTTCAACAAAGTTCAACCAGGAATGATGGACAAAATGAGGTGAAACGAGATAATTCATTCAAGTGAAAGACAAATAATCCAGAACATATTTTAAATGTTATTCTTGACTTTTTGGCAGCTATCCTCAAAAATGTTTTAGTAACATGTTTACTGGTATGGACTATTGGTTTTGTAATATAATTTGTTAAATCGCTTTTAATTAAATTTGTGTATAAAGTATTTAGTGAATACGCTTCCAAATCCCCATTTAAAGAATTTGAGTTTAGTTTCAATTGCTTAACGACTACTGCTAAGGACGGAGGATTTTTATAAAAGTATTGTTTGGTTGGGGTTATCAAAAACACGGTAGCTTAAAGAAGAATCAAAAGAATTATTAGCACTATTAAAATTCAAAAGCTTTGGTTATGTCATATTTGTAGATGTTTCTCTAAATTCTGGTGGGTCCTACCAACATAGTAATTGTTGCAGTCAGATGATATTAGACAAGCCCTTCTTAACCAGTTCATAATTTTGAAATCATTGGTAAATACCACATACTGATTATTTAGTGTCCAAACTTTTTTAAACTTGAACTGATTTTTGGAATATATGGAAGACAGATAATATTGAGGGCTTATCAGGAGCCTCACATCGCAAAAGACCTTTTATTTTGTGAAAATTTAATTTTAGCCCACGGCTAATTGTATTATTAATAAAAAGAATGGGATAACCGTTTCCAAAAAGTATGTCTCTGATAAAGTTTAGTTTTGCTGTGACTTTATACTCCAAGTCGTTCCTAAGATACTTCTTAGGGGGAAGTAGAATTAAATCAAACACACAGTATTTTGCACGTTATAAAAGAAATGAGAAAGAAAGAGAGAGAGTGAGAGAGAGAGAGAGAGAGAGAGAGAGAGAGAGAGAAAGAGAGAGAGAGAGAGAGAGAGAGAGAGAGAGATAGAGATAAAGAGACTGACGGGCAGATAGAGAGAGAAAGAGAGTAATAGTGACAGAGAAAAGGAGGATAAAGGGAGAGAGACTGAGAAAGAAAGAGAGATAAGAGGAGGGATAGAGAAAAGGAATAGAAGAAGGGAAGGAGAGAGAAAGAGAATCATAGAAGGAAGCAAATGGAGGAGAGAGGGGATGGACTAAGGAAAGAGGGATACAGTTAGAGTGTGAAAGAGAAAGGGACAGAGAAAGTGAAAGACAGAGATAAAGTTTGAATGGGGGAAAGAGGAAGCTGTTAAATTAGTAAAATCAATTAATTTGATCAATCAGTTCTTCATAAATAATGTACTTCTTGAGGTTCATCTCAGATGTAAAATAATCTTTATTAATAGAAAAAGAAATCAGTCAATATAGTTTTCACTTATCAAAAGTGAGTTAAAAAACAACATAAAACTTGTATAAATAAAAAAAAAGATTATAAATGAGGTTTCAAAACAGTCTTCGCCCTTTTCTGGGGAGCATAATAATCATAAACGACGATGGCAGAATCCTTCAAGTTCGATACTTCAAACTCCGAGTCAAGTTTAAAATCAAAACACCGTTGAGTCGAATCCAATGAGTCATAGTAGAGAAACATATGACCTTCATTAACGTCAATTCTCTTGATTTCTAAAATAACAATAAAACAGATTAAAGTAATTATTAATACCCAAAATAACGTATTTTTAGCAAACTACTATAATTTTTTTTCCTTGGCATACAGAAAGTACAATTTAGAAAAAGTTCACACAGGCAACATCATAATAACGCCATATTCCGACAAATTGACAATAAGAAGTACTGAGCAAAAAACTGACATAGGGGAAGAATGGTTTATCTGTAAACTTCGAGGAGTCCAAAAAATAGTGCGTCAATATCCTCATTTTATTTGCTTTAAACAGCCCCAGCCTCCTTGCCAACATTGCTTTCATACTTTTAACTATTTTATTTGGTCTACAATAGCTCAACCGACCACAGTTATAAGAAGCAGTAAGTGGAAAACAGTTTTCCTCCTGTGCATTGCCGACAATAACAAAAAATATAACACAATAATAACAATATAAATAATACTACTATAAATAATAATAAAAAATAATAACACAAAAAAAATACATAATAAACAGCAACAAACACAATACGAAAAAAGGAAAATCCAATGGTTAGTGACTGAGAACTATTAACTACTCAACAACAGCAACCGAAACCTAAAAAAATATTTTTGATAATAATGAACACATTAAAAGATTTGGCTTTTTACGGTTATTCTAACCGTAAAATTATTTTTTTATTAAATTTTTTTTTATTCTAACCGTAAAATTATTTGCAAAACACCATCAAAACAGCAAGTGATCGTTTCTAAAGTTTAAACGAAGAAGTGAAATTTTGTATTTTTTCTGAGAAGAAAAATCACGGAGGCGTTTTTATGTTTTTGGTGTGTTTTGTTTTTTTTTTTTTTTTTCCTGACAGTAATTGTATCCAACCAACAGTTCTAAGATAATGGATAAAGCCTCACTTAAAAATTACAGATATAAACTATGTTATAAAAGATTAAGTTCATATACCTACCGGCACAAATAGTGAAAAGGGAGGGTGGGTTTTGGTAACATCATGGGTGCCACCAGAAAATTTAAGTAAAAAATGACAAGTAGAAAAAGAAAATCGAAAATTGGGCCCAAAGAGCCTCCAAATCTCAGTTCAGTGTAATTCAACTGAGCTGTCAAAGGTGACATTTGTCACTATCAGATGTAATGACTACGTGTTGGTAAGTATAGCTTAATACTGGTGCAAATCCGTGAAAATACTGGCAGTGGAGACATTTCAATGATAATACCAAAAAAGCATATTTTTGACTGAAAATACAATACAAAATTTTATTGTTCAAAATCTAATTGGGGACGAGCGAAAATAGAGGGACAGTGAGGACCCCCCCCCCTAATTATCGCCAGAGCAGCCAGATTTTCTTGGAATTTCTTAAAATTTCCAAGGATGCAGAATGATAGCCTACTAGATATTCCCAGGTGCTCTTCAATTTTAAACACATTAAAATTACGAGCCGTGGAGGACTGACAATTTAAACAGTTTGAATATCCAATTTATATAAATAGTCGACTGACTCGGAATATAAAGGCTGTATTGAATAACTTTTCCTTGAAATGTCACTTTATTTACAAAAAAAGTGATAACTGGAAAAAAGTTACCAATCCTCGTCAAGCTCCGTTTCTTCTTTTATGGATATATTATTCGAAACAGTTAAGATGCTGTAAAAACAGAATCATGATGTGGTCATTATGGGCAATTTTGATATGAACCTGGCCCATGTCCTTATAAATAGTGCAGAACACTTCCTTGTGTTCACAGTCTAGCGGGATGTAGCATCTATCCGTTAATCACTATCTCAACAAGAATTAAGGAAAATATTTAATTTTCAATAAACAAAATTTTATCAACTTGATCTACACTCAATAGGCTGTGCGAAAATTGTGGTTCAATACTGCTCTCTAGGGCTATACTGAAAGAACGGTTGAGGTGGCTAAGGCACGTTGTGCGGATGAAGGATGACAGATTGCCAAAGATTGTTCTTTTCGGCCAACCGTCTAGGGCTAAACGGAAAGCTGGTCGTCATCGTCTGGGATGGGAGGACATCATAAAGAAAGATTTAAAGGAAATGGGAACTTCGTGGGAGGTCTAAACTTGTCACATTCCAGTTCTCCAATTCGCAATCCGTTTTAACCAGATAGATAATCACTGGATCGACTCAATATCTTTGCATTTGATCCAAGAATTAACAGAAGTCGCATTCACTCGACGATTGCATAGTTAAATTAACTTATTAACGAGTTAGACATAGCAATTAATGAGTTAACGAGCGAAGGGGTTTTGATCTCAATTTGATGCATAAATCCTCAACAATATTTTTAGACCCTAGTATCATTCATCATAGAGTGGAGTGCACTATATAGAGCCGTGATTCCCAATATGGGGCACCTTCCCCACGGTTGGGCATGGTATTATTTTGGTGGGTCATGGGCAGGACGTACAACCTTCGGCTGACTATACTTTAGAGCTTTAACTTAAAAAAAAACCATTATTCATGCAAATGACATCACATTCAAATGTATTTAAAGAGCAAAAAAGGTACATGAACATGATAGTAGTTCAATGACGATTGTACACTGTGTAAAAAGTATTGTATTCAGAAAAAAGCTTTCATTAGAATAGAATGTGTCTAGAAGACTACCCACAAAAAACAACGAAGTTAATGGCCATTTAAGCTTCCTTCTGGCTAAAAAACGTAAAATTTTGAATATTAAAATTTAGATACCCCGAGGAGGGTAAAAAGAGGGTAAAGGGTATAGGGAGCAGGTAACTCTCTAGAGTCAGATTTTTCAGAAGTATATGCTACCCTCAAGCATTACCCATTCAAAAACTCAGAAACTTTGGGCTAAAAATTCAGTTGTATTCCTCCCAACCCTTCTCTTGAAATATTTGAGGGAATACACTTCTTCAATGTTGCTTTTTCTTGACGGGGTCAAAGTCTCTTGCGTAGGAATATTTTTAAAGGGTATCTTTCATTAGGGGACAACTAAGTAAAAAAAATAACTTACTTTTGTCTACATTATTCTTCATTAACATTAAACTATCTTCATTAGGGACCTTGCCAGATGGAATTTCTATATCAACAACCGCCATATTCGATGTGCCATTTTCATGAGCGTACTTAACGCAGCCAGCAACTGCCAAGACCCCCAGGTCATTTGAAATGTCAGCATCAATATTAAAAGCTGCATTCTCCGATTCAATTGCGATATTGTATCTCAGCACTGCCTGTAAGTATAGAAGACTACATCTTAGCCGCGATTTTAAATATTAAGTTATTAATCAAATAGTTACCATTCGAAACTCAGATAGAACAAAATCAAAAGACTTCATGAACACAAAATTTAGTTTTGAGAAATTAAAGTTAACAATCTACAATTATATATATATTAATATATATATATATATATATATATATATATATATATATATATATATATATATATATATATATATATATATATATATATATAAATTTATAGGAGGCAATTTGGGTGAAATTCGAATATGCGTATCAGTACTGACCATATTTCTATGATAACTTGTCAATACGTGGCTCAAAACCTGTGTAAATTCCATGTGTTAATGATTGGCAAATATTAGTTTTAACAAAATGAAAAGGCTTTTGGGATAAATTAATTTTTCTAGTTGGATTATTAATTAGAAACGAAAAAAAATAAAATAAAATCAATCAATCGAAAATTGTTGTTTTGAGTTTTCAAACACCCCATTCCCTATTATATATTTATTTAAAATTTTCACATGCAAATACATTTTTTTTTATTTGACTCAGTAAAAAAATTGTTCTTTAAATGAAGATTATCAAAACGAAAAAGTTAGTGAAATCAAAGATGAGAAAATTAAGTCGTATAAAACTTCAAAGTTAAAAAAAAAAAGAACAGAAGGTACTAGCAACAATTAAATGAAACCCAAAACAAACAAGAAATTACCCAAAAACGTTCCAAAGAAACAACATTAAAAAAAGATAGAGAAGCCTAAAAAATACTTAATTCACTAATTCATAATTATCTAGTATTTTTAGATGCTGTTCTATCCAAGCACATCGCTAAAGCACTTCCAAAGTTCAATACATGAATGTTCAATAATTATTTATCCGGTCTATTCAAATATGTTATCTAAAGACGATATAATTCTGGCATGTGTTAGGTCTGCATGTAGATATATTTATTTGAAAGTGTCTTATCCCCGGAACTGCTTTTTTCCCCAAAAACTATTTGGGATGCCAAGAGATCTTCGAGATGGAAAAGCTCAGAAAGATCTATTCCACAGTATGCAAGGCCAGCAAGACATGAAAACGTTATTTAAATCATTAGTACATTCACTACATAGAAATTTTATGTCTCGTAGAATATCCGCCTCCTGTGCTTCAATGTTACTGAGAAACATTCTCTTTGACTGCTGTTACTCTGCTAGTCTTTACAAATCCTTAGTATTGCCTCAAATCCTGTGTATTATGCCTTTCTAGAAGCAATTCAGCAAACTGATAAAGCCAAAACCTTTGCGAGTAGTGGTTACCTTCCTGTGATAAGAGCAGTGTCAAAGCCACATTCTACCCAAATAAGGGGTCTATTAACAGAAATCAAAGTCACCACCGAGCCACTGGTCACCCTACCTAACGTATGACCATGAGTTGGGGTGTTTTTTGGCATATACCACCAAGTTTGAAAGGACTGATAGTTCAGGGCACTTTATGAAGTGGCATGATTCTTGATCATTGCTGAAGGAAATGGAACAGGGAATAAAACTTGGCTGAGTCTATGCCTAAAAACGCAAAAGAGTACAGCGGCTCAAACCTGTTCGAACCTGTTCACGGAAGTTATCAACGAGCACCGGATGGCAAATAAGAGGGGAAGCCAAGGTAATGTGCAGGAGGTTCCACTCAAAGATAGTCGGAATGGGTTTCTTTGACTCGATGTCTATCAGGAAAGAATATTTTTGTTTATATTGAAATGTAAATTATTTAGGATAAGTTTGTTAAAATCACCGAACCTTCATCCCCGCAAAGAGTAAGCCTGGACTGGGACGATTTAATTGATAGTAATTTGTCTGATTCATTGTTCATGGACTTTAAAGCCATGCCCAAGGGCGGAATCCTCATCGACGCATCAAGCGCAGGTGAAGGCGCAGAAAAAAACCCTCAGGAGCAATTCGAAGTGAAAAGGGGAAGTTTTCTTGTCAATACTGCTTTTGAGGATAGTGCCGTTTTCAGCCTACGACCATTGACTAATGGCTGACACTTCCTTTTTTTCTAAGGATAAAGGGTTACCTGCCCAAGTTGCTTTGAAGCTTGTGGATGGAACAAAGTGGACCAGAGATAAAACCGTAGACATCACCGAGAAGTGCTCGCCTAAGAAAGAAATAAAGACATAGGCTGCAAAACTCACTTCTGTAAGGTTAATAAGCAGTCCTCGGGAGAAAGTTTGAAAGAAGAAGATGTACGTTACATTGTAGGCGTAATAGACAATAAAATTTTAAGCGTGATTGATTTTTGCCCCGACAATTCGTTCACAAGATTGGAGGATGATCTAACTAGGGTTCAACATAGGGACGAGAAAAGGGTCACATGGGCTAAAGAGCTGATGCATGGTGGTGAGCTGGCATACCTGGCCCTAGCAGGACGAGAAACATATCACAGTGAAAATTTCAGCGTGGAGGATCCCCTGTGTGGGCTATCAGAAAAGGGAGTTGGCATATAGCGGTTTGCAACAGGTTTCCTGGGTGAGACAATAATTATAACCGGGTCTTATGTCAAATAAATGTAATATATACTTACTGACATGATTGGCATGGACCTGGTTGAAGAAACTAGGAAACGTAGTTTCTGAAAACCAAATGTCATTTAGAAGAAATTTGCTTCTCGAACCCCTTTACAAGAAGACAGCACGAACCACCATGCACAAATGAAGATACACTCCCCCCTCTCCACTGGTTGTGGGGGCGAAGCTATACCTTCATCACCAACATAAGTTTGTTCAATGCCGGCATATAAAGCAAAAAGGTCACGATACTAGTAGATTAATTTGAACCATTGCAAATATGCTTAGTATAATCTTGTGGGGCTTCTTCTAAGGAGATAAATATTCATAGCGATGATGTAGTAGCCCTACAGCGTTGCATTGAAAAGGTCAAGGACACCCAATACGATTAACATAATGTGGCAAGCATAGGTCCCAAAGCAAGCATTTACAATTCAAAAAACTTGAGACACTCGGATATCATCCAGTTGCCATTCTAAGGATGGTGCAACAACGGCTATAAATACAGTCACCTTCAAACATGTGGAATTTTGCTCGGTCTATTTGCCTCACAATCATAGGGCGCCATAGCAAAGGCAAAAGAAGTTAGGAGTTTTGTGGAACTGAAAAAAATCCCTACAATATTATCAGGGGACATAAATGGGTGTCACACGCACTGGCGAATCTCGGATCAAACTGACAGGAGACATAAGCTTCTGGATTACCTGTCCGAAGAAAACTTTTCCTGGAGTAACCGGAGCTTGATGCCCATTTTTATAACAATAATAAGTAACGAAGTGTTAGATTTAGCATTAATTTCTTCCCAACATTATAGTTCGGTATGGGGATCACTTGATAACCTTCTCTTGTAAAATTCAAATCACATAATTATTAGCTCTATTGGCGGTGTGTCTCAAAACCAAAACAGTTAAAAAAAAACAAACTGGCTCACTTACAATGAAGTGCAAGCCAAACAACATAAGGTGACAACTTCTAATTCAGGTGACAATAAGGTGGACTAGGTAGAAAGGCAGAGGGAGTTAGAGATAGGGTTGAAAAATTCTTTTAATTAAGCAGCATCCTAACATCGATGGAGGAAGGGGAGATACTAGACAGTGAGTGGACTTCCAAATTGAATCAAAGGAAAAAATGACAATAGAAAATTGCAATACAAAAGAATGACTCTCGAGACTGGAACACACATTGGGAAAAGTCTAAAATAAGGAGATTAAAAGAATCTCATACAGGAATGTCTGCAAGAACATGAAAGTCAGATGAAGCTACTAAAGGATCTATAAAGGGCAACTGAGTCCACCTAAGCAGTGCCCAAAGGAAAATTTTACTCTCACAATAAGCCCCCCCAAAAGACCATCGAAACGCATACTTTTAAATAGACACCAAAGACTTAGGGTTTATTAGTCCAAAGTCCGCTTATAGTATTAACCCAAGTGTACCCACATTGAGCAGGGGAGGTGGCGAACTTCTACATCAGGTTTTCAATACTACCTAGGTCAGAAAAACTGAGGATGATTTCCAACCATTTGAATCAACGGACTGATGAAATTTATCCAAACATTGTCTAAGGTCACCGTCTTTGATAGAATTCTATCAAAAGTATACATCCATTATAGTGGAATGACCAGTATCAAAGGTATATTGGGATAAACAAACTAGTTACCTCAACTATCTTGGTAATCCAGGACTATTTACCAGAAATTTATAAAATTAGCCAAAAATCTACTGTACAATAATTCATCCTTATTATAAGTAACTTTGATTACCTTGGTAATCGAACACTAATTACCAGAACATCGCGTGATTACCTATCATTAATAACGCATCCTAATTACCAACTATATTGGTAATTTAAGGCTGCTTGACAGGACTTCAACTAACCACACCTGTAAATAAAGCATCCTAATTACTAGTTACATTCTTACCTTAATTACCTAAGTAATCTGAGACCAATTACCAGAATTGTATGGAATTAGATGAAGTTACCTGTACAATTGCGCATCCTTGGCCAGCGGCAAATATTTCTATTTGTGTAGGTACAGTTGGCAGTTTCAGTCTTTTCTGAACAATCTTCTTTTCTTCAGTAAGATTTACTACTTCTTCCATATCTTCTGCGTCAATTCGCAAAAGCATGTCTAGATCTTTTGTAGGGTAAGTCATAGTATAAAATGCAAGCGCTTGCAATGCAACAACTGTATCCTAGAAAAATTTAAATGTTAAGCTTAAATAATTAGATAAAACTAATACTATGTTCCAGAGCTGAATTATCGTTAACTTCATCAATATTATTATTCATTTTTTCATTATTTCGGATCAAAGACAACAAATTACAAAAAAATGAAATAAAATAAACGTTATATTTAAATTCAATACTCTACAATAAATTTTTAACATAAATTATTCAGGAATAGAATGCTAATTCATTTGGATTATTATAACCATTTAAGGGAATATATTTTTTGTTACATATCGCTTTATGCTAGACGATTTTTTTTTTTTTTTTTTTTTTTTTTTTAATTTTGTCAGCAAAAAGCTCAACCATCATCCGTTATCTATCATTGCCCTGGTAAATCATTAAAGAATGAGGAACAAGGGAAAAACGTAGAGTAAATAAATTCTTAAACACTAATGGGATCAGTCACGTAGGGAACAACTAATGGGAACAACATATCCTCAACGTAGTGATATTAATGGGATCAGTCAACAACATATCCTTAACGTAGTGACATTAATGGGATCAGCCAACAACATATCCTTAACGTAGTGACATTAATGGGATCAGTCAACAACATATCCTTAACGTAGTGACATTAATGGAATCAGCCAACAACATATCCTTAACGTAGTGAAATTAATGGAATCAGTCAACAACATATCCTTAACGTAGTGAAATTAATGGGATCAGTCAACAACATATCCTCAACGTTCTACAAACATAGGCTTGGAATTTACATTTTTTAAAATTAGAATTTGAAGTCCCAAGAGCATTGTCAAGGAATTGGACCCGTTTATGAAATATATATCATTAGCACCAACATACTTATCAAAATATATGGGATTGATAAAACTGGATAACGTAATAGAGATAACTATATATATCCTCATCAGATAAGAATAACTATAATCTATAAAACTATATTCTATACCTGCGTGGAATAGAATCCTCCATTTCCATTCCTCTGTTGCGAAATCCAGCGGACACAGGAATAAGCTATAGCCTTCATTTCATTATCATCTTTCAACTGGCTTAGCATTGTAAGAGTCATTAGATTGTACGAGGTCATTTCAACAGCAAGGGCCTTACTATCACCTAAAACAAATATACATTTTTAACATCTTTAATAAAAAAAAAGCATGCATATTAAGTTAGAAGGGTATTTAAGACTTGTTAGTAGTTACCTTCCTACAAATAACCATTAGTAAGATAAGCAAGAAAATAGAATCCGCACTCTGTTCTTTTTCTGCGACAATGGGATAGTTGCAAAAAACACTATTCCAGGAGAGCGAAACTGCAGTCTTGACCATGATCTTCAAAGGGTCATAAGCTATAATGGCAAGAAAAAAAAATTAATAGAAAAAACAAGGTGTCAAAAATACTACTATATGAGTGGTATAAGAATGCGGAATACTTCACCTTATGAAACTTTCTCAAATGTATTTTTTGTTTTTAGTATATTTATTTTTGATTTTTATATCTATTTTTTAACCAATTTCTACATTTCTAAATGTCAATGCGTTTTTTTTGCTTTTTTTGTGTATACCTGGTATTGCGGTGCCTAGTCAAAGAGCTTTAGGTTGCCTAGTCAAAGGTGGACCTAGAGATCTTTTTTGAACATTTAAACGGGTTGGAATAAACACCAAAAACCCGTTTTCCAAAGCAAAGAGCTTTTTTAAGCAAATGAGTTACCCAGCAACAAGGTTGAGGGGACTAGTATAAAATCCAGACAAATTTTATCTTCAAATTTACATAGAAACTTGTTGCCTATAAGAAATTTTAGTGTTTTCGATAGTATATATAGTATAGCATATTAAAGATAGCACAAAAAGTATAGTAAAGATGGTATACAGTATAAATAGTATAGTATAGAATTTTGATAGCATAAAATCCAGATAAATTTTATATTCAAATATGCATAAGAAAATTGGTTGCTTGTAACAGATTTCAGAGCTTTTGATACAATTTTAGATTTAAAGCATGAAAAATTCTCAAATAAGATTTACTAACATGTATATCCTCATAGCCGTCTTCTCCAAATTTTTCCTTTGACTATAAATTTTTCTTTTGTTTATTTTTGCGTCTATTTTTACTCTGCCATTATTTATTTTTATACTGTGTTAATTACAAAGCAATATATAAATTATTACCTATAGTACTTTATCCAATGGATAAAGCATAAACAAAAAATACATTCTAAGACCACACTGCGGCTGTCCTCCCACAAAACCTAGTATCTACATCTGAGTAAGTTCCGAGAAAAACGCAAAAACGTTGTTTTGCTCTATGCATTTTTATCGTCTTTATTTAAAAAATAAAGTGATGATGCTCATTGTATGGTGCTGCTCACTGATTGCTTTCACTGATAAAGTTTAATTTGTCAGATACTACATTTTGGCGTAAATGTCGATTTCCAGTATGTACATGCTAGGTATGACACGAAAATAATGGTGAGCTCCTGTGTAGATACTAGGTAATATACACGAAACTAACATCGGAGAATAATTTCGTTTGCACCATTGGATTCCTCGTGGTCTAATTAGGCGGGATACACTCTTAACTAAAATTCTAATTTTTTGTAGATACTAGGTTTTGTCAGAGCACAGCCGACTGGCTACACATGACATCTGCATATCTAATAAAAACTAAAATTGCAGACAAGCAAAAAGTATTGCAAGGCAAAACATTCTTGCTCAATCTCTTTGGTAAATCCTTTTTTCATTGATTTCAGCTTGGTGTTTCATTCAGTGTCTGTTCGCATCTTGTCGAGTAAACTCCAAAAGGTTTTATTTTTTTTTTTTTTTTTTTTTTTTTTTTTTTTTTTTTTTGTTTAGCACAGAAGACGACTTTGTGGAGGTCCTTGTCGAAATATGTTCCTGTTCTTCGTTTTCATGTTTTGCCACTGGCTGACAAAATCCTCGTTTTCTCATCCTTTTTTTATTTTATTTTTCCTTTATTATTTCCTTTCCTCTCTTAGCTTCATATAGCATAAAAAAGGCCTAACTACCCAATTAATCAATATAATCATCGGAGCATTTGAACCCAACCTTGTTTCTCTTTAATGACTATCGTGTCAATAAGATAAAAAAAAACTTTTCTTGAAAAAACATCCCTTTAAGCCGACTAATAATGAGGTTATACAGGAGCTACAGGCTAAAGTTGATGTCCCTAGAGAATAGAGCCTCAGCCACCCACAACAGTCAACTGGAGCAGATGACCCCCCCCCCCCCAAACATAAACCATAAAGACATTAACCTAATGCATAAAATTTGCACATATTATCACTTGATGGTAAAAAATAAGTTAATGGACGCGGCACTAGACCCTTAAGGTCCGAACCGGCGGTACATATCTCCTTCTCAAGACCCTTCTTGCAATGGAAGTGCAATGGGGGAATGAGGGCCAGCCATCCTGTGCTTTAACAAACCAATCCTTTTTACCTTCCCCGGATTTCTCCAGGTACCCATTTAGAGCTGGGTCGACTCTAGCTGAGCTTAAAGAGTCAAGCCACTGACCCCCCTCCCAAACCAAATAATTGGGTACACTAGGATTCAAAATCTCGCCCTCTCAGATAAGGTACCCCAAATCCAGCGCACCAATCGACTCGGCTATTGTCACTTGGTGTGGTTTGGATAAACAAAGTATTTTTAAGGAAATGATGACTCAAGGTCAAACTTTTCACTACCATGTATAGCCAATTAGCAAAACAAGAAGACTAACAAGAACCAAACCAAAGTCAATTTTCCAATAGATATGACTCTAATTGACATTATTTCACTATAGTCGCATTATAGATATAATTATAATGTAAATATAATATTCCATGTAAACATAATGAGTTTAAATATTAAAAATAAATTTAACTAACAAAAGAGCCTCTGATGACAGGTTTTATCGTAACTAACACTTACAAATAATATGAAGCAAGATACAATAGTAGCAGTTTGGCTACGGCAATTTTGAAGCAACTTTTTTTTCAAGCGGAAATTTAAGCGGAAATAAGTGGGTTTAAACTTAATATATCTTACAAATTTGGAGCCATTATAAAATGGAGTTCCATTTGACCTGTTTATTGTTTCTACAATCTTTTTTTCTGAAGTTACAGTTACTGTTACTGGGGGTTACCCTTTACTGACTGTTAGTTTCTACAAACTGTTTGATCAGTTCATTACATTGAGATGTTCGAATTTTTGTTTCAAATTTAGAGTCACTTTTTCACTTTCAGTTGAAAAAAACGTGTTTCCCATATTTAATAGCTTATTAAGTACCCACACAAACTATCTTTTTCACAAATGGTGTTTGATCTCTACGAAAAGTCTCGGATATTGAAGGACCAAAGACATGAAAAAAAAAGTTTTAGGTGTATTTATCTCTGAAAACATACCTTTTTAAAACTTTCTTACATATTCTTTAATTAAAAATTGAATTCCCATTTTTTCATGATTTTTAAGATACCTGCGGTTGAGTAATGTAAGCTTCATTTAACTAAGTTAAAAAATCAAAATTCCATTTCCCTGTCCTTGTTACTTTAAATACAAATATAATATCAATATAATTATAGTAAATATTGACTAACCTTGTTCCCACCATATCAAAGAGTTTTCACTTTTTGCTATGTTGATCAGCTCATTCATTCTCATATGTGCGGCTTCAGTATCTCCAGCTTTTAATAACGCGTAAGCTGTCAAAGACGATACATATGTCGTCAAATTTGATTCACTCTACAGAAAAGTTCTTCATTAAATTACTGAATTACTAGATAATTACTAATTTACTAATTACTAATATATTTTACTATATTTACTAATTACTAGATAATTATAGATTAGTATTTATGCATTAAGTTGTGCGTTTCAGATTATATCAGATTTCTTCCTGCAAATTGCAAGTAACTCTCACCAATATTTAGTATGTATTATTAAAACAATACTGACTTTGTCAAATTATATTCACTTTAGAAAATATATTTATAAGATTTCTGACTAAGCTTCAGATTAGACTTAAGGTTTCAGATTTTACACACTGTCAAACATTCAATTTCGAAAAACAATATGTCAGTAGATTTCTGTTTACGCTTGAAGTTAGATTAGATTTTAGTCTTCGAATTGTCTGTATGTCACTGCATGTGCAATGTCAAAGATTTACTCTAGAAAAAAGACATTTCATTAAATTTGTGATTGGGTTTACTGTAAATTATAAACATGTCATTAAGTATGTATTGTCAAAAACAACATGTCGTCAAACTGCATCCACATTAGATCAAAGATACTAAAAAGCTATAAGAGCAACTAAGGATGAATGTAATTTAGATTTTAGGTTTCAGATTGATGGCATTGTCAAAGATTCTATCTTGAATAAAAGATATTTCATTAAACTTCTAACTACGCTTAAGATTAGACCATAATCTTAGGCTTCAGATTAGGTCACAGCATAAATATATATACGAACAGTTGCAAAAAGTCTTATACTCTTCATTAAAAAATTTTGAAACAAATCGATCTACAGCTCTCTTTATGACTCCACCTCTTCGCGCACGCACAATGACAAATGTTTAGCGCATTACATACGATCTGACTGAATACCAAGGAGGAACTTCTCAGTCAGCGCGCTATGATGTGTCTCATTTTTGAACAAACTACTCTCTATTGTCCGTGTATATATATTTATACTGTGGATTGCATGCTTGTCATTCAGAATATCATGGTAAAAAACTAACTACAAAAACTGTCTAGATACAATTGCCATTTAATGCTGATTCACGAATGGAAACCATTAATGTTAATATCAAAGAAAAGTTAATAAACGGCTAATTGTAGCAGTAAAAGTATATTGCGAAAACAGATTTATGGGAATCATAGGCAGCGCGCTAGCGCTGCCTAAGTAAAGAACGATGTGGGCACAATGTGTTTTTTTTCATACCCGTGCACTTCGTATCGAAGGAGTTGTCGTAGAAACTTCGAAAAGGACTTATTCGATTGGAAATTGGAGTGGCTAGTGCCCTTTTTAATAGTCGAAAGTGATTTGAGGGCAACTAGCCCCCCCCCCCCCGACGTCCATCATTCCCCCCGACACATCCGATCAAAATTTTGAGATATCCATTTTGTTCAGCGTAGTTGATTTTCAGATAGACAATATGTTTTTGAGGAGAACACTCCCCGAAAACCCTCAGGGCAAGGGTTTTAAGTTATGCCCTGGGGGCATACAAGGTTTTTATAGAAGGCGTTGTCGTAGAAACTCCAAAAAAGGCTCATTCGATTGGAAATTCAATATTCGAAAGTGATTGGAGGGCAACTAGCCCCCCTACCACGCCCATCCTTCCCCCAAACACATCCAATCAAAATTTTGAGACAGCCATTTTGTTCAGCGTAGTTGATTTTCAGATGGAAAATATGTTTTTGAGGAGGACACTCCCCCACAGCTGTCAGGGTAAGGGTTTTAAGTTATACCCTGGGGGCATATAAGGTTTTTAAAGAAGGCGTTGTCGTAGAGACTTCAAAAAAAGCTCATTCGATTGGAAATTCAAAGGGCTAGTGCCCTTTCTAATAGTCGAAAGTGATTGGAGGGCAACTAGCCCCCCCCCCACGCCAATCATTCCCCCAAACACATCCAATAAACATTTTGAGATAGCCATTTTGTTCAGCGTAGTTGATTTTCAGATAGAAAATATATTTTTGAGGACACTCCCCCACAACCCTCAGGGCAAGGATTGTAAGTTATGCCCTGGGGGCATAGAAACTTGAAAAAGGGCTCATTCGATTTGAAATTCAAAGAGCTAGCACCCTTTTTAATATTCGAAAGTGATTTGAGGGCAACTAACCCCCCTCTCACGCCCACCTTTTCCCCAAACACCTCCAATCAAAATTTTTAGATAGCCATTTTTACAACGTAGTTGAAAGTTTTGGAAATTATATCTTTAAGGATGACAAACCCTCTCCCGACAGCCCTCATGGCAAGGGTTGTAAGTTATACCATGGGGGCAAATAAAGTTTTTATTGAAAGCGTTGTCGTAGAAACTTCGAAAGGAATTAATAAATTGGAAATTGAAAAGACTAGTGCCTTTTTTCATAGTTGAAAGTAATTGAATAGCGAAGAACACCCCTCTCACACACACCATTTTCCAAAACACATCAAATCAAAATTTTTAGATATCCATTTTGTTGAACGTAGTTGAACTTTCTGAAAATTAGGTCTTTTAGCATTATAACCCCCTCAGAGCCCTCAGAGCAAGGGTTGCAAGTTACACCCTGGGGGCATATAAGGTTTATATAGAAAGTTGTTGAATAAATCCTAGGCAGCGCGATCGCGCTGCCTAAGTAAAGAACGGGGACACTCGAGAACGAGTCAATAAACGGGGACTAAGTAAAGAGGAGGAGACTCCCCCAGAACCCTCAGGGCAAGGGTTTTAAGATATGCCCTGGGGGCATATAAGAACGATATAGGCACAATGTACTATTTATTTTTTTCACAATGTATTATTTATTAATTTTAACATTTAAAGCAGGGCACTTCATATCGAAGAAGTTGTCATAGAAACTTCAAAAAGGGCTCATTCAATAGAAATTGGAGTGGCTTGTGCCCTTTTTATTAGTCGAAAGTTATTGACGAAAATTATCCACGCTCACCATTTCTCGAAACACATCCAATCAAAATTTTTAGATAACCATTTTGTTCAGCGTAGTTGATTTCCAGATAGAAATTATGTTTTTGAGGACAGTCCCCAACAGCCCTTAGGGCAAGGGTTGTAAGTTATGCCCTGGGGGCATATACGGTTTTTTATAGAAGGCGTTGTCGTAGAAACTTCAAAAAAGACTCATTCGATTGGAAATTCAAAGGCTAGGGCCCTTTTTAAAAGTCAAAAGTGATTAGAGGGCAACTAACCCGCCTCTCACGCCCCCCCTTTTCCCAAACACATCAAATCAAAACTTTAAGATAGCCATTTTATTCAACGTAGTTTAAGTTCTGGACATTAGGTCTTTGAGGATGACAACCCCCCCCCACAGCCCTCAGGGCAAGGGATGTAAATTATGCCCAGGGGGCATATAAGGTTTTTATATAACGCGTTTTCGTAGAAACTTCAAAAAGGGCTCATTCGATTGGAAATTGAAATGGCTAGTGCCCTTTGTAACAGTCGAAAGTGATTGGAAAGCAACTAACCCACCTTCCACGCCCACCATTTCCCCAAACATAGCCAATAAAGATTTTGAGATTGCGATTTTGTTCCACGAATTTCAAAGCTCAGGAAATTATACCTTTAAGCATGACACTCCCCTCAAAGTCTTCAGGGCAAGGGTTATAATTTATGCAGTGGGGGCAAATAAGGTTTTTATTGAAATCTTTGTCGTAGAAACTTGAAAAAGGGCTCATTCGATTTGAAATTCAAAGGGCTAGTAACCTTTATAATAGTCAGAAGTGATTTGAGGGCAACTAACCCCCCTCTCACGCCCATCTTTTCTCCAAACACATCCAATCAATATTTTAGATAGCCATTTTATTCAACGTAGTTGAAAGTTTTTGAAATTATGTCTTTAAGGATGACAACCCATCCCCCCCACAGCCCTCTGGGCAAGGGTTGTAAGTTATGTCCAGGGGGCATATAAGGTTTTTATTGAAAGCGTAGAAACTTCCAAAGGGCTCATTCAATTGGAAATTGAAAGGGCTAGTGCCTTTTATAATAGTTGAAAGTGATTGGAGAGCGACTAACGCCCCTCTCACCCCACCATTTTCCCAAACACATCCAATTAAAATTTTGAGATATCCATTTTGTTCAACGTAGTTGAAAGTTTTTGAAATTAGGTCTTTTAGGATTAAACCCCCCCCCCCTCAGAGCCCTCAGGCCAGGGGTTATAACTTATGCCCTGGGGGCATATTAGGTTTATATAGAAAGTTTTTATAGAATTTTCAAAAAGGGCTCATTTGACTGGAAATTGAATTTGCCCTTTTTAATAGTCGAAGGTGAGTGGATAGTAATTAACCCCCCTCTTACCCCCACTATTTTCCCAAAAACATTCTATCAAAGTTTGGAGATAGCCATTTTGTTCAACGCAGTTGAAAGTTCAGGAAATTGTGTATTTAAGGATGACAAACCCCCCAAAGGTTGTAACGGCAAAGGTTGTAAGTTCTGCCCTGGGGGCATATAAGATTTTTATAGATAGAGTTGTCGTAAAGCTTCAAAATTGGCTCATTCAAATCGAAATTGAGAGGGCTAGTGCCCTTTGTAATAGTCGAAAGTGATTGGAGGGTAGCTAACCCCCATCTCAAGCCAACCATTCCCCCAAACACTTCCAATCAACATTTTCAGATAGCCATTTTGTTCAGCATAGTTGAAAGTTTTGGAAATTAGGTCTTTAAGGATGACAACCCCTCCCCCCACATCCCTCAGGGCAAGGGTTGTAAGTTATGCCCTGGGGCGCATATAAAGTTTTTATTGAAAGCGTTGTCGTAGAAACTTCAAAAGGGCTCATTTAATTTGAAATTGAAAGATCTAGGGCCATTTTTAATAGTTGAAAGTAATTGGAGAGCGACTACCACCCCTCTCACGCCCAGTATTTCCACAAACACATCCAATCAAAATTTTTAGATAGCCATTTTTGTTTAACGTAGTTGGACGTTCCGAAGATTAAGTCTTAGAGGATCAAAACCACCCTCACAGATCTCCAGTGAAGGGTTATTATGTATGCCCCAGAGGCATAGAAGGTGTGTATAGAAAGCGTCATTATTTCAAAAAGGATTCATTCGATTGGAAATTGAAAGGCCTAGTCCCCTTTTTAATAGTCGAAAGTGATTGGAAGGCTTGGCATTTTTATAGTAAAGATCGACGTGGGTATAATGTATTATTTTTTGTTGTGGTTGTTGTTTAGACCAGGGCATTTCGTATCGAAGGAGTTGTCGTGGGAACTTCGAAAAGGGCTTATTCAATTGAAAACATAAAGGGCTGATGCCCTTTTTAATAGTCGAAAGTGATTGGGGGGCAACTAATCCCCCTTCCACTCCCACCCTCCCACGCCCACCCTCCCATTTGCCCATTATGTTTAAAAACTAAATGTTGCCTTAAGATTAAATCAAAATGCACTGTGTTAATGCTAATTCCCAATATGGCATCTCAGCAGTATCCCAAGAACGACTGAGGGTATTATGTTCAAACTTTTGGGGCTACTTCTGCTCTTAAAATTTAACCAAATCAAAATAGCGTAAGTATATCCAAGCTATCAAAGAAAGTAAACAAATTTTTTTGCGAATGGTATCAAGTTTTCCCTTTCAGGTCAACTAGAGGAGGTATGGTACTAAATTAAACAGTACTATGTGTCCAGATTTTTAAAAGGGTGTAAGTTGTTAAAAATTGCTCAAAATTCTTCTAGGCCAAACTATAAAGTCTTAAAAAACGAAAAGATTTAAAGTATTATTTTCTTTTTCCCTGAAAAGACTATGTCAATATAAAACGAACAGAAATTAATTAAAAAAACTTTTTCCACAAAATACGTTTTTCAAAGAAAATTAAAAAACTCCATTTAACAAAAAATGAGCAAAAATAATATCAAATAATCTACCAAGCGCGAAACTACCAAAAATCAGCATCGATAAATAAATGAAACCCAAAACGAACAGAAATTACAATAATTAACCAAGTCAAACTCAAAACGAGCAGAAATTAACATAAGTTGGGCGCAAAACCCCTATACCTTTCGAAGGCCAGAACAAAATTTGCACTTTACTAAAAAAGTACAAAGGAATGTGCATTGTCAGTTTAATATACATATACTGAAATTTAGTAATCAAAATGTTAATATTATTTGATTTATTAAAGTTATAAAAGTAAAAACAGTTATATAGGGGTTTATGCTGCCAACTTATGTTAATTTCTGCTCCTTTTGAGATTGACTCGGTTAATTATTGTAATTTCTGTTCGTTTTGGGTTTCATTTATTTATCGATGCTGATTTTTGGTAGTTTCACGCTTGGTAGACTATTTTATTTTATTTTTACTCATTTTTTGTTAAATGGAGTTCTTTACTTTTCTTTGAAAAACTTATTTTGTGGAAAAAGTTTTTTTTAATTAATTTTGATAAAAAGCTTCAGACCCCTCGAAAATGGAAACAGCACGAAACAAAAAGTGCATCACTAGAATCACAAAAGTCAAAAACACAGTACAAGAAATTGCAACCCCTATTCTGAACAAAAAGGATTTTTTTTTACATAGATGGCACCAAAATGGGGTATCTATTTTGCAGACAAAATAGATACCCCAGACATTCTTCCTAATTGTCCGTGACACACAACATCGTGTAAAGATGTTTGATGTCTAATTTTACACCTAATATTCATATCTGTACGCTTTTTGGAACTTTGCTCTTGTGATTTTATCTACAAGTATCATACGATACTTGTATCGATACTTGTACGATACTTGTACCATGCGATACAAGTATCAGCATGGTATTTAGGTGCCACTCCTAGTGCAGAAAAAAGGGTCGATTACAGTCTCCATGGTCGACAACTCATAGCTTTTCCTCTTATAAACTCCCTATGTAAACTCCCCCTTCCAGATCCCAGAGAAAGTTTCATAAATCGTCTCCTGGATAGCAAAGGTTACTGCAACATCATAGAGAGATGTTTAATGTCTCATTTCAATAAAAGCTTTCTTTACGAAAGCTTTTTAATGCAAGCTTTCTTAGTAAACTTGGCTGGATAACACCTCTAGAAAGTATCCTGTGGGACCCAAGATGGCACTATTTGGTGCTGTTTCTGAAGTGTGTAGGGTAGAGGTATGAAAAACCCACTATTATAATTTTCAAGCTAAAACACCATTGACCAAAGGCGATTTAGAATTCAAAGCCTTATTACCACTCAATGTGCCTTTTTTATACTTTATTCCACTATAAATCAATAAAAAGCACGCTGGAATGACGAATAGCATGGACTCGTCCCTAGTTTTATTCCGGCCTAGATTTTGAAAATTTTAGTTTTTGTAATCATTTGATTAGAAAATCCTTCTTTTTCATTTTTGGAACCCTTTTTTTATTTTAATAATAATAGAATAAAACGGAAAGCAACTCAAAGTACACATTTTAGGTACCAAATAACACTTTATGATGGCGTTATCCAGTCAAACTTTATTTACAAAACATTTATTCACCAAAGATAGTTTTCAACCCTACATCTATATGCGATTCTTAGAGTCTTTTATCTCATTAAAAAAAACCTTCTTACATAAAAGTTATCAAGTATTTTGTAGTAGGCTGAATAGGTTGCATAAAGACATGGCTAATTGTAGACAGAGAAAAGCCAAGACAGATAGTCCAAGTATTTGAGAGGCAAATGTTTAAATGGCTGGGACACGGGTAGTTGAATTAAAGTTATCAAGTATTTTGCAGTAGGTTGAATAGGTTGCATCAAGACATGGCTAATTGTAGACAGAGAAAAGCCAAGACAGATAGTCCAAGGATTTGAGAGGCAAATGTTTAAATGGCTGGGGCACGGCTAAATGGCAGGTACCTTTTAGCTTTTTCAGTTGAATCTTTCAGATACAACTCTTTAAGATGCTCTGGCGCCCTGCCTTTCTTATCTAGATTCGACACCCCAATTTCACTTTAAGGGTGCCCTATGGCACTTAGTGATGGAGTTTAGTTTCGTTTTTCTCCGACAGCATTTTCAAGGGGTTTCAGCCTCTTTTTAAAAGTTCTTGTAAGTTTTTTTTTTTTTTTTTGAAAAAACCTTTTAGTATTAAGATTAGTCAAAATAATAGTTAAACTTTATCTAAACTTGGATATTCTTTCCCTTTAGACAGTTTAAAGAAAAGGCAAATTTTATCTTTTGTCTACTATGGACCTTGACTCGCTTTTGCTCGGGGTTTGTCTTAGTTGGGCCGTGACTCACTTTTAATTTTTGGTTTTCTAAGTTGGGGTTGATCTCGCTCTTTAATAGGGGGTATTCAACTTTGGGACGTGGCTAGCTCTTTAATAGGTGGTTGTCTACTATGGACCGTGGTTCGCTCTTTAATAAGTGGCAGCTTTCACTGCAATCACGAACTAAACACATTTTGACAAAAAACCTAAGCGTAAACAATTCTTTTAAACTTTGGTTTTGGAATTAGGTCTTTAATTTATAATTAATATAAAATTAAGCTTTTCTGAGGGAAGTAAAGAACGAAGTTGAAACTCAAAACGAACGAAAATAATTGCTTCGCAGTCTATATAACATATATCAATAAAAAAAAGTGCAAACATACTGACTGATAATATTTCCCTTTATGACGACAGAAAACTAGCGCTTTACTGAAAACATAAACAATTTAGTGGTTTTGGCTACAGTGACAGTAAACCGAAAAAGAAAAATTTTAGAATTATTACTGGATTATTTTTTTTCGGGTAATTTAGTATCTTGAACTTTGTTCAATGAATGAATTTAGTTTTGGTTCTGAAAAGAACATTTCACGATTAGTTTGTAGACAAGTCCGAAATGAAGCCATCTTGACAGTATCAGAACTCTAGACTCAGAACTCTGACAGTATCAGAACTTTAGGGTTTGTATTATAAGTTGAAATTTCCCGTTGTAAAGAGAGAAATAACTGAATTTCCCGAGTTCATATTATGGTTTATTTGTTCTTCATATCGAGTAATAGTAAAGCATGTTTTTTTTAATTTAAAATTGTATATTACTCACTATTGGTGTTACATCCAGTGAGTCCAAGATTTTACCTGATAAATCAATCCATTATTTTTGTGTTCTGTTCAATGACTTTATGGCTATTAAAATAATATTTATTTTCATGCGTAAGTTTTAAATTAATTTAATATATACTTAAAGTTACTGATATTACAGCTGGTGTAAGACTATGAAAAGTTTAATAGATTAGTTTGTTGTTGTCAAGCTATGCACTTACTTTTGACTCCTAGGTCAATATTCTTACTTTTTAAACTGTCCTTTGGATGTTTTCAGTAAAGCGCTAGTTTTCTGTAATCCTACAAACATAGGGAAAAGCTATTAGTTGGCTTATTTCTACTAGTTTTATACATATATATTAGATAGACTGAGAAGCAATGATTTTGTTGCCCCCCCCCTCCTCATACTCGGAATAATTTCTGATCATTTTACGTTTTAATTTTACTCCTTACTTCCAGTTGATTGTTTTTTATTTAATTTGTGACGGTTTTGATATTAAACCAGGAAATCCTCCTCCCCACCCCCCTTGTAAAATTTCTCCTGGAAAGTCCCCCAGAAACTTTCCTTGCCATGGAAAACTCTTCACTTGCGAAATACCCTCACCCCCTACAAAAATCCCATCCTAAAAATGTCCTAATATTTTCCAAAAAAATATACAACGCTATATGTGAATAATGGGCAAACTGAAGAGCTTACAACCCTTTCTTTTGAGACCATGGGATCCTAAAGAAACAATGAATCGACCAATTCAAATGACTTGATTTAATTATTTTTTCTAAATACTAAAAGAAAATGTAAAACAATAGTGAAAATATTCTTTTTTATCCAGGAACTATCAGAAAAAAAACATTCGGCTCCAAATTCCTCAATAAATGGCAATTTTTCGTAATTTTGTTCGTAAATTATGGCAATCATAATTAATCGTAATTTTTTTACGTAGAAGGAATAACAGGAATGCTTAAAAATTACCGTAGTCAGCCTAACAAATACAGGTAATTCACATAATGATATAGAATGCACAAAACCACGATTGAAAAAAAAGGCCCTGATATGGAAATGAACCCATGACATCCTGGTTTAGAGTCCATCGCTCTACCCACTAAACTACGATATTCCGGTAATCGAACGTAAACTTATTGACTTTTGTAGATTCATTATTGCATAGCTTACAGCCCTTTTCCCAGGACTATGGGGGGTCATGTCATCACCAAAAGCATAGAATATTGTATTTTTCAAACTGCGCTGAAAAAATTGCTATTTGAAAATTTGATTGGACGACTTAGGGGAAGGGGGCCTTTTAGAGGGAGAGGGGGTAGTTACCCTCCAATCGGTACTTATGAGTTATAAAACAAACACTTGAGAATTTGTGACGCGCTCATAAGACAAAAACTAGTTAAGCAACTTCTTTAACAGGACAATTGCCTTGGCTCGATAGGCAAACAGGGGTTTCTCACTTCATGAACAATATTTCTGAATAGGTTTGTTGGTGTTGAGGGGCAAAAAAGGTACCTATGTTAGGTTACGTATTTAATATACTGTGCTCTGGGCGGCCCCCCTTTCCATAGTTCTTTGTGGTATTTTTCATAATTTTGTTATTAAAATATTATATTTTCATCATATTTTGTTTTTATTCATTAGCATTAACCAATCTTCACTTTTCGAGTGTTTACTATATAACCGATAAGTACCCTACAATCTTTTTGGTCACTTAAAAAGGGCACTAGCAATTTCAATTTCCCTTCGAATGAGCCATTAAAAATCCCTCTATGATGTTCTGCTAACCCTCTAGCCCCCCGGTGTAAAAAAAAGAAAAAGGAGACATACCAGTACTGCTCCTGCGAAGTGATTTTCCTTGTTGTTCCAGGTGGGCGACTTTAATATGCCTTACTAGGGTTTTTGACCATGTTGATTCCGATGGGCAATTTCTATTTTGAAGTGATACAAGTTTCGAGGGGGTTTCAGGCTCTTTTTTCAAAATCACCACAAATTTGTTTTCGTAATAAACTTTTACTTTTCAGATTAACCGAAATAATAGTTACCACTCCAGAACCAGTGTCAGGTGGCAGTTTAAAAAAAAAAAGAAATTTTTTAACTTTTAACTACTATGGGCTGTGGTTCGCTCTTTACTAGGTTACAGCTACTGCTGCAATCATGATTATTATCTTAACAGTAGAAGTTAAGTTCGAAACGATTTTTTTTCTTTAAGGAAAATGACTTAAGGACTTATGAACATTTATATCATTTAATCGTCTTTTGGGAAACTTAAGCTACCCCTTTTTCATTATCTCTACCCTCTCATATAAGAACCTTCAACACTCTGAGCAATTACCTTAAGACAATTTATTCCGTTCTGAATAGCAAAATCTGAACTATTTAAGCCGTCCTCAGTCAAAGATGCAAGAACGAAGGCGGACAGGCCAATGGAAGAGTCGTCACCTTTTATTCCTCCCTAGAAAAAATTTAATATATATTATATAATATTAATATTATAAATATATATATATATATATATATATATATATATATATATATATATATATATATATATATATATATATATATATAAAAGTTGCATAATATTATAAATTAATAAAAGGACATAATATAGATATGATGTACCAAAATATTAAAATTCCATAACATAACTAGTGACGAAGCGTATAAGACAACGACAGAGCGAGCACAAAAGCTTGTAAATCAGTTAACACTTGGCTTTTTTCCAAGGATTTTAGACTTAACGATTAAAGTCAATTAAAGTCGATTAAAATCAACAATTAAAGTCATCTTTCTCTTAGGTATCTAATGCCATTCATTGCGAATAAATATAAGCTAAATGATAAAACTCAGATTGATCAATCCCAAAAATATCAGCTATATTTAAAGAGGCAATTATTAAAGATTGTTTTTTAATGTTGGTTTATTTACCTTTAATGATGGAATTTTAAAAAATTATGATATTTTTAGCATTTCTTTCCTGCCCAGCATTTCTTTTCTCTCTTCTTTTCTTTTATTCCTAGTTTCCTAAGTTTTTGTTGTTATTGTTTTTTTTGTTAATTAAGTTAATTTTGCTATTATTATTATTATGACGAGTTGTTTTGTTTTGCGTATGTCCCATTATTTACATACCCAATCTTACGAGCTCTGCTCTCTGTCGGGAGTTAATATTTTTTGTCGAAATTTAGAGTTATTTTTGTGAGGTGTTTTCACGAAGATAGCTCCAAATTGTAAATTTTAAGCAATTATATATTATATTTTTAGGTGGGTCTATTTTAGTTTTATGTATATTTTTTAGTTTTAGTTTATTTTTTTCTCTACGCTGAAGACCCCTTGTATGTATTTTTATGTAGTTTAAATAAAATTTAAAGTTTAAAGACCCCTTTTTGTATTTTTATGTAGTTTAAATAAAATTTAAAGTTTAAAGGGACTACTGCTAAGCAAATTACTCGTAGGAGCAAGTATCTTAAATTTATTGCTGTTGACTTTCGTACAGACTGAAGTAGCTTAATCAAAGCTTTTCAATACATTTCATTATAGTGTTATTACCAAGTGTTCCTTGGTATTCGTTTTGAAAATCTTTAACGCGTTCAATTCATCAATATATTCCCATCTACACGAAATATTGCTTGTTAGATAACCATTGACAAGGGCAGAACAGGGGGGGGGAATATAACAAGACTTCACACTGTTTTGTGAGGATTGGGATCAATAATTTCCATTTTCCTCGGAACTAAATTTGATGTCCCCTTGAGCTTCTTCTCTTTCTACACAACCATTTCCAAAAATTTCAAATGAATCAGCCAGCCAAGATGAAAACAGGTATACTTGCCAAAGCTATAGCTTTGCAAATTTTAATTGTTGACTAAAGATGACTTTAATTGTTGACTAAATATGACTTTAATTGTTGACTAAAGATGACTTTAATTGTTGACTAAATATGACTTTAATTGTTGACTAAATATGACTTTAATTTTTGACTAAATAGGACTTTAACTTTTGAATAAAGATGAATTTAATTGTTGAATAAAGATGACTTTAACTTTTGAACAAAGTGGACTTTAATTTTTGACCACATACGACTTTAACTGTTTACTAAAGAGGACTTTAACTTTTGACCAAATATGACTTTAATTGTTTATCAAATATGATTTTATCTTTTGACTAAAGATGACTTTAATTGTTGACTAAAATCGTTGACTAAAGATGACTTTAATTGTTGACTAAAATTGTTGACTAAAGATGACTTTAATTGTTGACTAAAGATGTTGACTAAAGATGACTTTAATTGTTGACGTTTAGTCGTTAAGTTTAAAATCCTTGGAATAAAGCCAAAAAAGTATAAAAAAAGATCTTCTTTTCATAGAATACCCAACACCCAGGTCGTACCCATGATTGAGAGTCGAATATGCTACTAATTGAGCTATCCTGGTGCGTGATTTTATTTAATACCTCCAGTGTATGTAAGAATCAACGCTATACCGTTGCCTATAGTAAAAGCCATAAGGCTCCAATGTTTTATTATTTATTAACACATAAAAATAAACACATTTCTTATAAAAAGCGTTGGTTAGATTTACCAATCTTGCCAATTATATAGGTATTGGCAATTCATAGTTCAATTTTGAATATTTGTATAAGTTTTCGAGACAATTCTAATTAATTTACTGCGTATAATTGTTTTTGTTCTTTTTTCTCCTAGTTTTTTTCTTCTTTAACTTGCTATTAATTCTGCTTAGTCTCTCATTACCTTTAACTCACGTTAAAATTTTTATTTTGCATCATTCCGCACAAGCTAGATAGGGGGAGTCGTTAGTATTGTTACAATTGGTTAATAGTCTATTATGAAGAAAAAGATATTGTGGGTATTCCAGGTAGCACTGTAAAAAAGACATGCATACTAGCATAACGTTTTCGATATTTTCAAAAGATTAAAGGAAGATTACAAATTCCCAAGAAAAAAGAATAACAAAAATGGTAAAGAAAAATTGCAATATAGATAAAAAGGAAAATGATTCCCCAACAAAGTAAAAAAAAACTTTCTATCAAAGAATAAAAACATTCTCAAGCCCTTTGCATTTAATCATTTTTAGCAGAGTCTAGCGTAGTAGCCGAGTGGTTATCACCCTTGACTTGAATCCTTAGTTCGTGAGGACAAGGGTTTGAATCCTAATGCCGCTGGTTATTTCGTTTAGAACTGGAGTCAATGGTGTCACTCTGTAAGCTCAATCAGAGAACCCAGGCTAAATGGGTACGTGGAAAAGTCTTGGAAAGATAGACAGGAAGGTTGTGCGAAAGCAGAGAATAGCTGGTCCTCCCCCCCCCCCTCATCCCACTTCCTGGCTGACGAGCCACGAAAAATAGATCAGCACTGCACATTAGGACTGTAAGTGCAATACACATACTACTACTACTACTACTACTAACAACTCACCGCAGCACCAAGCCGCCTGAGGTCAACACAAATGCGCCCGCGAAATTTTATTATTTACTCAAGCTAGGATATGCACTTCCTTTATTCTTTTTGTCAGGGAAGACAGACTCTTCAATTTACACCATCTTGGATCAGATTCTTTGCAAGAGCTATTATTTCCTGCAATACCCAACGAGTCCTCAGATGGCTTGAGGTTTCTGTTTCCCATATAACAAACCAACATAGACAACATCGTTTGACTTTCCATTCCTCGAAAGGGCTCACCAGGAGGGCGGTCTGTGCCGATATTTAATAAAGCTGATAATTTTCAGTATAGCGGCACCTCAGTAGTTCTGGAGGATTAGATCTGCCAAGTTTGGCACACACCTTGGTTAAGCCTCTACAATTTTTTTTTATTGCAACATTTATATTCTGTAAGAAACAGTACTATCAGATTTATAAGAACATTTAAAAATCAGAATTATTTATTTCTAATTAGTTTGCACAAACAAATAAAATCGAAATGATTAACTAAATTGCACTGTCTTTTAAATCTCAGCCCTAGAGTGCTTTATAAAAGGCAATAATAAAAAATGGCACGAATGAATTCTTAAACAAGCTAGTTCTGCGGGGCACATGATGTCAGAGCTGTACAATGACAAATTGCCCAAACCTCAATATGACACTAACACCTGATCTTGATAGTTCACATCTAGATGGCATGACGAAAACAGATGACAGAACAGCTCATAAAAAGATGATTTTCCACCTACGACTGGGATAACTCCTACAAACTAATTTGCATAATTTGCATAACCAATTAATTTGCATAATTGTCATAACCAATTAAACTCAAAAGCATCAATTCTTTGATTATTTGCACTACCAGGGCAAACAGGATTATTTGCACTACCCGGTAAATGAAAACATTAACACGCTTACCTATGAAATGAGTGCAAAGCAAATATTCAGCCATGACACAGCTAATAGCCATCTCACACAATCTCAAAGCATTGGCTTGTCTTACGAAATGCAAACCTGTATTTGCACCACACATAGTCCAAAACCTCCTCAGCAACGGGACCCTACCCTCCTCATGACCCTTCTAAGGGCCATGATCTCTTTTGATCTTGCATGGCATGAAAATATAAGATTGATTCTAAAAAAGGCAAACTGTCCTACCCAAAAGCTGAAAACTCTATTGAAGTTTCGGGTTCTGAAGGACACATTGTAATCAATTTTCTGCATGTTTATGCAACCATTATTAGAATATACATTCTCTGTTTAGCAGTTCAGTCAAATAAAAAAAAATAATAAATAAATAAAAAAAATCATGAAATTGAACCGGTTCAGAAGCGATCACAATAAATAATATACATAAGTTTTCTGATGCCTTACTCTTTTTATCTAAAAACATTTGAACCTTTGACCTAAAACCAAAAACCATTTGACCTAATTTTTTTTGGTGACGTGAGAAAATGTGCATAAAGTTTGGCTTATTATTATTATTATTTATTGAAAACCTGTCTTATTAAAAAAAGGAAATGACAGAGTACAAAAGAAAGCAAATGATCACTATGCAACTATTACAATGTAACTAGCGTAGAAGGAGTTGGCTCCAACTATGTTTTAACAACAAAAATGAGAGAGCACAACAGAAGTGCACTATACTTTCCAGGAGAAAATACAATTAGAAAACACATAAATAATGAAGAACAGAGGCACTTGTAACAAAAATGAGGAAGAGGAGGTATAACATAGGAAGAGGAGGTATATAAAAGGAGTAAATGTATGTAAAAGGAGTTGTTTCCAAGCGAAAGACAATTAGAAAACACAGAAATAATGAAGTAAATAAGGGACTTAAAACAAAAATGAAGAAGAGGAGGTATGACAATGTATATAAAAGGAGTAAAAGGGGTAAATGTATGTAAAAGGAGTTGTTTCCAAGCGTGATTTGAAATCTTTTGGTTGTGTTTTTCTATAAGCTTAACAGCAGCTATAGTAGGATCTGCTATTTGAAGTCTATTGATGAGCTTTGAATTGCGTGTCCAGACTGGAAATCTCTGTAAATATTTTGCGAAACCGAAGAAGTTCGAACGGATTCTCAGTTTATTAACGTGTGTAAGAACCTTCCAGAAGAACGCAACGTAAAGGATGTGGGGGAGAACAACAGAGTTGCACAAGGTTGACAGATAATGGCGATTAAAACAAAGCTTATTAGAGATTATTGAAGCGTACAAACCTGACATACGGCATTTGAAGTTTTCTTTTAGAAGATAATGAGTTTGATAAATTGTATATCTATTGGGGATGATAAAACTAACGGTTGGGTCGGACTGGCATATCTTTGAATTTTCAAGAACAATTTCATCAGGAAGCGGGCCTTTCCGGTTAAAAAGGAATATGTCAGTTGTTTCAGCGTTGAATTCAAGGCCAGATTTTGAATACTCGTTTTGCAGCTTTTGAAATATTTCAGGAATTGTGTCTAGAGTTCGGCTAAGGTTAAAAATATCATCAGCATAAGTGACTAAGGAGATATTATGACCAGAAAGAACGCAGGATATCTGACACTGATCTTAAGCCTCGAGCACGTAATTATTGAAATAACAAGGTGAGGCAATGGCACCTTGGCTTGCATCATTCTTAACTAGCACAGTTCTATCCTGTGGCTTTGCTATTTCATCTTTTTCAGGGGGTATTTCAAGTCGGACTCTTAGCATGATATACATATCCCTTTGAGATCTGATGATATCCGGACTTAATCCTTTTTCAGCAGCCATTAAGAGCATAAGAGGGTGGATCAGGAAGTCAAAAGCACGGCGAACATTGTGACTAGCCAAGGCGCGTGAAATACATGATATATAAGCATCAAGCAGTGCATTAGCAACAACCGCACGGGCGTCCGCACATCCAATACCATGTTGAAAGCCAAATTGATGGGAAGGATTATCAAATTTTTCTTCTAGCTCTTTTATGAGCAGTAGCTCATAAAACTTGCAAACGCTGGTTGAAACAGCTATGGGTCTGAAAGATGTGCATTGACTGGAGGTTTTTCCTTTTTTCGGAATAGGAGAAAGATCTACCACACAGAATGTTGACGGAACCAAACCTTGAATAAAAATCATTTGCAGTAATAAAGTAAGATTTTCTAAACGCGCAGGACCACCACATTTGATATGTACAGCGTGAATTCCACCTATGCCTCGTGACTGCTTTGGTTTAAGGCGCATAATAGCATCAGCAACAGACATTACAGAAACTATGTAATCAGAATTAGGGAAAGCATACAAAAATTGGTGAAGCTCTTCAACATATTTGTGTTTAAGTTGGGGGTCTGGTGGAGAAACTTCAGCCTCGTAAAAAGAATACCAATCAGATAAAGGAATATCGGCAGCGGACAGGGAAGTTTTGGGATCCTGGGCCGGATAGACGACCAAAGGAAATGAGGATTATCTTTGATTTTTTGTGCTGTCTGTTCTGTGATTTGCTTTCGGTGATTCTGAAGCTCCTTAGCAAGCTTCTTCTTTGTTGCAATGAGGATGGAATGAACAAGACCGGACCGTGGTCGGTCAAACTCAATCCATAAATGTAGCCAAAACTTTGCTGAATCACGTGCTTAAGAGAGACTTTGATTTTCCTGCCACTTAGAAACAGTTCCTCTATGCCGACGCTTCAATGGAAAAACACGAGATTCTGCATATTGTAAAGCGTGACATTGCAAAATAAATATCAAGGAGGATACGTTTTTCCTCAGCGGGCAGCAGTGAGTGCTTGATCAGCAGAACAAAGGGTACCTTAATCTTGGAAAGTATTATAGAAACACTATCCCAATACAATTCAGTGTTGGTTGACGCCCAATTACGTACATACGACGGATTTGGTGTTTTGGGGTGCTTGGTAGATATATGAGAAGTTTTATTTGGTGAAAGAGAAAACGATACGGGCAGGTGATCAGATATTAAATAATCACAAAGAGCCTTCGGTTGTGAGACATCTAAAAATGGAGAAGCGACAACATGGTCTATGTTGGACGTCAACGAGGAATTGTGAATGTATTTGAAATTTTTGTCTTTCTCAACAACATTCAAATAATTATCAAATATTTCACCAACCTGAGAAGAACGGGCAGATTGAGCAATTAGGTTACAGTTAAAATCTCCAACTATTAGACATGCAGAATTACTGGAAATAATACTCGAAATACTTCCACATAACTTTTCAGAGGCAAGAGCAAAAAGGCGCTCGGACGCATCATTATGATAGTCAGAGGGCAAATAAATTTTATAAATAAACACATTATCAACTTTACCAGCAAGAAAGTACAAACACTGAACGTAGAGCGGAATTCACGTAAGTCGCAAGACCTACCGACGATCTACCGCCAGCACTATTTTGCTTAGCTGGAGTTGCATAGCAGGTAAACCCTTCTTTAGTATCCAAAAGACTAAGGCTTAACTCACTTAAAAGATGCTCTTGTAGGCAAATCACGTCATGTTTTGACACGAGCTCATCAAGAACTGAAGACTTTTGAATGAACCCACCAATAATATTTAGAGTTAAGCACCTCATACTAACAATCCTAGTATTCAGTTCAATCATCGGAGCGTTTTTGTTTTCCAATTTGTTTTTTCATCTCAGGGCTTTGGAATGAGTGATATGTATGTTTTGTCGACGTATATGTCGCACATCCAATTGGGTCCGTGCATGGGTTACTAGCATTTGACGTATGGTCTTGGACACCGCAACGTGGAAAAATCTGGGGAGCAGAGCACGCCGCTGAAACGTGACCAAATTTTGGCAATTAAAGCACCGTTTTGGGAGATACACAAATTCTTCAATCGGAAAACATTCAAAATCTAGTTTTGGTGGGCTTTTCATAGCCAGATCTAGCTGATAACGGGAGGAAAAGTACAACTTAAAGGTTCGACTAGCAACAAACCGCTCTGCCCTTTCGCAACCTGAAACGAAGGCGTTCACCATGTCAGCATCATATATGGTTGGGATGTTTTTGGCAATAAAAACTGGGTATTTCACCTTAGCTTCTACACTTTGTGATTTCTGGTTGATAGAATAAGCAATGCTGTCTGCCTTGTCCTTCTTTTTAACAACAAGCCGCCATTCAGATCGGTTTTTTTTCAATTCAACATCATCGACCTTTAAATCTTCTCCGCACATACTCGTAAGAAATTGTTTTTCGTTCTTCTGGCGTGTTAGTGGGGAAGGGGGGCTGGTTCTTCAGAACTACGGAATAAGGTGGTGGAGAATGTCTATCTGGGATGGGATTAGGTTGGCTTCCGTTACTTACAGAATTTCTGGGCGGTCATGGGAGATAAACTTGGTTATAACGCTCGAGAAAACCCGAGAACTGCCGTCACATTTCATTCACCGACGATTTAACACATGTACCTACTTCTGCTCCACTGGCCGGTACTTCTTGGGGATCAAATAGAACGAGCTTGGGGAGTTTTATTCTTTCTTTAGCGCATCGTGCAAACAGCTTAGCAATATCCACTAAATTATCCACATCTGGCACGCATTTCGTAAATCGATCACCAGTTTTGGCATCCTGGGTTAACAGTTCTTTTGCCTTTAAGATCGAGTCTCTATAAAAAAATTCCACATCTCGTTTTGAAAACACTTCCTTCTTTATTCCGACAGCCATTGATCGAGATATATAGTTCAACACGGCATTTAGCATTATACTCTCTCCCATACTTGAAACCGGTTTAACCCCAATAAACAAGGGAAGATTCAACCCCCGTTCAACCTGATCCCCGCAATTTAAGAGAGGCTCTCCAGGCAGGTACAACGGCACTTGCCACGGGTTTACTGCCCCTCTTCTGCTTGTCAATTGGGGTTACATAAAAAGAGCCTGGCACACTATATACATATATATATATATATATATATATATATATATATATATATATATATATATATATATATATATATATATATATATATATATATATATATATATATATATATATATATATATATATATAAATGTTCAGAAATTAGGTCAGTAGATCAATAGACACAAATGAAGGTTACAAATATGTCAGGATTATATCTCACTAATCCCTATTGCGAAATTTTTATTTTGTTCACTACAACTTACTGAATTATTAACATCCATATAATATCCAATTTTGATGTTGACACTTTGAATGCAAGTTAAAGAATGAGCCCTTTTCCTCCTTCCCATCAACAAGAACTTCCTCCCACTTCCTTTAGTCCCTGTTAGATCCTGGCTTTCCAGAGAAGAGACAATAAAAGCTCCAAAACTGACGCCGGTTTACTCAGGCTGGAGCGTTATTCATGAAACGGTTTGCCGAGTTTTGGTTGTGCATTTAATAGTTTGTAGCTGTTCAATTTTTGTACTCGTTGACAAATTTTTTAACCATATTTTGATTACTGTGTTATTTTCTTTTTGACTAAAACATACCACGTTTAAGATAGATATATAGGAGCGTGTGTTACTTTCAATAGACGATTTTATAGCATGTACTAAGGCAAAAAGTAAGTTCAGGTAGAACTCAATCACAAGGTAGAGGGACAATATTCTATGGAACACCTGACAATAAATAGCACAAATGTTAGAAGGAACTATTTAGAGAAGAAGATTTTTCCCTAAAAACTTTGTTCGCTCAAAATTTGAATTATTGTTACAAATATTTGGTACCACATACCACAGCAGGAATTGAGTTAGGATAGACGTTAGGCGGAGTTACGTTAAATTAGGGAAGACGTTTAACTAGGGTATATCACGTTAAGATGAAACTTATAGACGAGGTAGAAAGGCCATTTTCCATTGGAGGAGAGGCTTCACTTAGAACAAATATTTGGTGAAAAAAGTTTCAGAGAGGGGCAAAGGTTAATAAAAAGAGGATATAAAAGTAGTATAGTCATTCTAAGGCAAAATTCAACATCTTTACTTGAAAATTTTTCTGAAGAAGTCTCATGAGCAGTAATAGGTCAAGTATCTACAATTCAACTGTACAAAAAGAAAGATGGCAGACCTTTAAGTCAGAGTGCAATACTTTCCCAATTGAAGGAAAACAACCATTCTCCATTTGATTCCGTAAAATCCAATTTCGACTTCTAGTAAGATCCTTTTCATCTATGTTAATAAAATCTTTGGCCCCAGAAAAAGAACGAACAACAAATGCAGTGAGCCACATGGAGCCACTCTTGTCTGATTTGCCAAATGCTGAGAATGAGCCATCCTCATGGCGATATGTCAACTCACGTTGATAACCTAAAAATTTGAATTTGTCTTAAACGCTTGGAAATAAAAATTTTCTTTAAATTTACCTGATTTCCAAGGCGACATTTATGATAATCTATAAATTTATTGTTGATTTAATTGCTGGGAAAGAACATTTCTTTTAATTTTACTTAATTTCCCAAGTGATATTTTCCTTAGATGCATTTTCCCGGTACAAATTGTACTGCCCTTTTCTTTTATTTACAGCTTCCGACTCCCCATAGAAAAATTGGTACTTACTGAATTTGCCACTAATACCTAACTCAAGGCATGGTTGCAGGATTTTTTTTTTTTTTTTTTTTTTTTTTTTTTTTTTTTACTGTGGATGGGTGAAGCACTAAAAATAGAAAAAAAAATGTAAAAAAAATTCTATTTATAAAGACAAATAAATAATTCTTGCCATGATATACAAGAAAAGAACAACTTGTAGGCAAAAAACTATCAATACGAAAAAATCTTCACCATTTCACAACAATTAGGCATCAAAACCTATTTTAACTTGCAATTAATTATTTCAAGATGTTCCTCAATACATATAGCATGCTAAATACTAACCACAGCCCTTCAAATGGATTGTGGTAGATGGTGTGTCCGAGTCCCAACATTTTTTCAACCCTAGTTACCATGATTCCGACCAATGAATTATACATGAAAGTAGTTTTAAACAATCTACTAAAAAATGGACCTTAAATGATTAGATTAAATTTAATATGAAAAGCTTAAAAACGTTAATATCTAAATAGAAGTATTAAGTATTTGCTCAGGCTACTGAAAGGTTTCAAACGTCAAAAGTTATTTTTTTCTAACGAACCGTTCAATTATTTTAAGATCTAACTCTACTTGACTCGGATTCTTTTTTAATAAGTCCTGGCACTTAACAATAAGGAGTGAAGACTTAAATTTTAACAATATACATTCTAAAGGTAATGAGCACGAAAAGAGATTTTTTTGAACAGTAGATTAAAAATAGCATAAAGAAAATCATTGGAAATAATTCATTTGAAGGGAAAATTAAGTTATTATTGTGTCTAGATGACGATTTTCTTCCCTTTTTTTTATGGCTAACTTATTAAAGGATAAAAAAAGTAATAATATAAAAGAAAATTTTGGATATATATATATATATATATATATATATATATATATATATATATATATATATATATATATATATATATATATATATATATATATATATATATATATATATATATATATATATATATATATATATATACATATATATACATACATATAATGATTTTGAATCGGTCCTTCAATCGCAAGCTATATTTTCTCTCCTAAAATTAGGAGCGGGTCCATTCATCTGCGCCTCTATATGGCAGTGGTACCAGAGGGCGTCTATTCGCGTGTGAGGTGAAAGTCTTTATAGTGGCCGGATGCCTGTACGTCGTGGAATTAAACAGGGCTCGGTCTTAAGTCCTGTAATGTTCAACAATGCAATCTGTTCTGCCACACGTAGAATACCACCCTTTCTCATTCCTTTAATCTTCAACAATGCAATCTGTTCTGCCACACGTAGAATACCACCCTTTCTCATTCCTGTAATATTCAACAGTGCAATCCGTTCTGCCACACGTAGAATACCACCCTTTCTCATTCCTTTAATTTTCAACAATGCAATCCGTTCTGCCACACGTAGAATACTACCCTTTGTCATTGAGCCGTCTATCGATGCAAGTCATCTTTTATCAAAGATTTGTGTGGCAGAGAAGCTAACAAAGAAAGAAAGAGAATTGTTGAATGCTGCAAGGGAAAAATACGGCAACAAGTTCGTTTGGTCAAACCAAGGTCGGATTTATGTCCGTCCGGAGAATGCAACTTCTGCTCATAGACTTTCGTCTGTGAATGACATATTCGACCGTGATTGAGTGTCCCGTTTTTTGTATTTTAGTTTTGAGTCTTTTTATGTGTTTATTTATTCTTATTATTATTATTCAATTATTCCTATTTCCTTTTTTCCCAGTTTATGAATGGGTTCTATCCCTATTGAAGGAATAAGATCGTGGCTTTTTTATTTATTATGGTTATCCTACTCCCAATACCTCGGTTAGGGTTGCTTGAAAAAAATTAGCTGTCAGTTGATGGTATTTTATCACATCAGAGAGGTCTCCATTTTCAAGATCGAGTTGATGAATGCCCAAAGCCACTCCGTCCTAGGCACTGCGTTCGTTTTGAAGAGTTTGGTCAAATTAAAAGAGATGAATAGTTTGTGTGTTGCTCAATGGAATTGCCATATAACGTCGGCTTTTGAAGAAATAGTTCGGTTTTTAAGTAATATTGATAGTGTGATTGATGTTTTTGGAATTTGTGGACCATTCTTGAGCATGAATATTCCTCTCTCTCCCTACTCTTTTCCAGGTTACCAACTGATATCAAAGTCGTGGCAGTCAATGGGGCGCGGGCGACTTGCATTTTTAGTGAGAGAGGGATTGAATTTTAAGGAAAGGGAGGACCTTTATTTATGGAATAAAGGTAAGATAGAATTTATTTCTATTGAGATTGAAATAGAAAAAGGTAAAAATGTAATTGTTTGCCTCGTTTATAGACCCTTAGTACTCATCCGGAGGAATTTTTTCAGGAGTTTAATCAGTTTTTAAGTAGGGTCCAGTCTAGTCGATCGGAGTGCGTTATTTTGGGTGATTTTAACTTTGATTTATTGAATTTAAATGGTTTTAATTTATAATTTTTGAATCTTGCGTTATCTTTTAATTCGTACCCAGTGAATCTGATTCCTTCCCGTAACACTGCTCAGTCGACAACACTAATTGATAACATATTTGTTTCTTCGAATCTATTGAGACAAGTATTCTGTGATGATCTCCTTCAACCTGCTTCTGACCAGCTCCCGGTTGTCTGTATGATAAATAGTATTAAAACTTCGGCTAAAAACTAAAGTAAGAGAGCTTATAGAGATATGAGAGACAATAACTTGAGAAGGCGGAAAGAAGAAGTTAGTACTATAACATGGGATGAGGTTAGCGAAGAGCAAAATGCAACCACAGGGTTCGACAGGTTTATGAATATTCTCTTACCGGTATATGAGGCGTCTTGTCTTCTGAAGAAAATGATAAGAAAGGAAAATGATCCGAGAAAGCCATGGGCGACAACAGAATTGCTGGAAATGATGGAAACGCGGAACCAGCTTTTTGAAGAACATTTACAGAGCCCAGAAAATGTGAGTTTGTTTGAAGAATTTAAGCGAGGGAGAAACAAAGTTAACCATACGCGTCGCAGCGAGAAAAAAGCATATTATGCTTCTGCTTTTGATGGTAAAAGTGGTGATGCAAAAGTAAACTGGCGACAAATAAATGAGGTTTTAAAAGGGATGACTAATGATAATGATGGAGTAGAGATGAATTTGGAAAATATTTCACGAACATTGGCACAAGTATTAAGGAAGAAATAGCTAAAAAGTCTGAAAGACATCGGGAAAAGTCCTTTATTGATAATCGAGGTGAAGGGCGCAGTTTTTCGTTCGAGAATTGCACAGCAAAGAAGATCGAGAGCACAGTTAAAGGACTGAGGTTCAACTCGACTGGAATAGATGGGCTTAATCTTAGGTCTGTAAATGCCATCCTAGTTTATATATTACCTTGTCTACTTCATTTGATAAATCTATCACTCCAGACCGGTGAATTCCCTAGTGGTCTTAAACTGGCAAAGGTAATACCATTGTATAAAGGAGGCAACAAAAAAGAACTATCGAACTGGCGACCTATTTCATTATTGCCTATTTTGTCTAAAATCTATGAAAAGATAATTCACAGAAGACTTTATGAATATTTGGATAAACTAGGAATATTGTGTGACAGCCAATTCAGATTCCGCAGTAAACATTCTACTAGCCATGCTGTTCACCATCCTCTGGATATAGTTAATGGAGCTCTAGAAAAAGGTCTCATTCCTTTAACTATCTTTGTCGACTTGAAAAAAGCCTTCGACACTGTGGATTTTGAGTTGTTGCTGTGTCGCCTGTCTGGTCTGGGGATAAAATATGTTTGCTTGGATTGGTTTATAAATCATACTTGTATGGAAGGTCAACTAAAGTAATGTTAGTTGACATCGTTAGTGGAGTCTATCCTGTAAAATATGGAGTTCCACAGGACTCAGTCCTGGGTCCGTTCCTCTTTCTCGTATACGTCGATACTCGATACAAGTATCGATACGTCGATACTTGCACGGTCACTGGAGGAACTAGTGGATAAAGCAAACCGAACGCTGGAAAACCTTTTGGTGTTTACCTCCTTGAGTTACCTTGCTGTTAATACTTCTAAGACAATTATATGATTTTTAGTAGGATAGGAAAAATTGTAAATAGTGCTTCTATTGTATTTGAAAATTTGTCGCTTTCACAGGTTTTCGAAAATAAATATTTGGAATTTTATGTCGATAATAATTTTAGTAGGAAGAAACACATAAATATGATTTCTTCTAAACTTGCACGAGGTCTTGGAGTGATGCGGCGTTTGAAACATGTGTTACCCTTAAGAAACTGTTTTAAGAAATATATATCATACTGTTTTTCATCCTTTTATTGTTTAGGGTTGCTGAATCTTTCTTTGTGGGGACTTCAACGACCTCAAGCCAAACTGGATCAAAAGCTCTACAGCCCTGCATCAAATAGTTAAAGTGAAAACACGGGGAGAAAACACCCTTGACTTCATCTTTGCTACACTTGGTGATTTCTGCTTAGATCCTTCGGCGGAAGCACCACTCTCAACAAGTGACCATGCAACAGTTATATTACGGCCAAAGTCAACAATGAAACCTACTAAACCAACCCAGTTACAGAACAACCAGTTACAACCTACCATCCACTTACAGAAGAAGGTATAATTGGCTACAGAGAAAGGCTCAACTCAGTACGCTGGTTCCGCCTTTTCAAAAACAAAGACGCAAACAGCAGGACCGAACTCCTCTATGAACAAACAATTCGAGAGTACGAACGACTCTTCCCTGAAAAGCGAGTTACAATTAGGGCACAGAATAAACCAAGGGTTACTCCGACAATTAAAGCAGTAATGGCAGACCAAGACATGCTTTATGAGACAAAGCCACACTCTGACGAATATAAACGGAAGAGAAACATAGTAGTTAGACTACTAAAACAAGCTAGATGTCTGTATGGACACCAAATTTTTGCTAAGTTGTCAGCTAGTGACCCAAGAAAGTTCCACACAACTATACGGAAACTAATGGGACAGCAGAAGTCTAAATCCATCCTGAGGGACCAGCAAGAAGAGAATGTAACAGCAGAAGCAATTAATGCACACTTTTCAAATATTTGCTGCCAATAGCCTCCCCTCAAGACTATGTCACAGAATGTCCAATCAAAACCATCCCCATTATTACAGTTTCCCAGGTACAAGAAAAACTCGAAAACCAAGACATTAGGTAAGCCTCGTACCCTGGTGAAAATCCTATAAGGCTGATACATGCATGCTCCCCCTTACTGGATACACCAATGGCTATGGTGTAAAACCAGTGCCTACTGGAAGGCATTTTCCCAGATAAATTCAAAAAGGCATTTATCACACCAATTCCAAGGAAAACATCACCAACCTCACCATCCGATCTCAGGCCAATTTCAAAGACGCCCATCATTTCAAAAGTATTCGAAGATTTTATTTTACAGTGGCTACTAGCAGAAGTAGAACACAAAATCGATCCTATACAGTTCGGTTTTCTTCGAAGACACAGTACAACTCACTATCTGGTCAGATTACTTCATGATCTACTAGAGAACCTAGAAAATCCTGAGGCCCTTGCTGAAATAATTATTTCTGATTTCGTGAAAGATTTCGATCTGCTCGGTCATGAGACTGTGATCAATGAAGCCCGTGCTCTGGAAGTTTCGCAGTTTCTCTTATGTACCATTGCAAGTTTCCTTTCTGGTCGTCAACAGTGCGTACAACTCGAAAAAGGTAAAACATCCAACTTCCAAGACATAACGTGTAGAGCTGCCCAAGGGAGCAAGTTAGGTCCCATCTTACTTGTTATAGTCATCAACCTATTGATGAGGCAACAGAAACAGAGGTATAAATTTGCAGGTGATCTTTCGCTAAGCCTGCTGCACTTCCTGTCACAACCACCCAATCAGCTCATACCCCTTATTGCAGAGCTTCAACATCAAGCTGATCAAGTGAAGCTCCAGATAAGCGTCAAGAAAAGCTGTGTAATGCATGCCAACTTCCTGAAGAAGAAGAAAAAGAAGAACATAAATGAATCTGCACCTCTCTAAACAAAGAAATCAGTAAAAATACTTGGTATCACATTAAGTGATGATCTCTCGTTTGGAGATCACATCAGCCAGATCACAGCAAAGGCAGCTGGTTTTCTAAGATCCTTTGCAAATCTAACATGGTTAGGAATGACAGAGCAACTGCTTCTTTCGTGCTATAAAACCTAGGTAATGCCCGTAATGATGCATGGCTGTCCTGTCTGGCACCCATCACTTACAGAGAAACACAGAAATGAATTGGAAAAAATTAACAAGAGAGCCTGCAAAATAATTCTTAGGCCGAATTATAAAAACTATGAAAAAAGCTTGAGCCAACTCAAGCTCCCAACCCTGGAGGAAAGGAGGCATGAAATGCTGATAAACTTTGGAGCTGACATCCTGAAGTCCTAAACACACCGAGATATCCTTCCTCCGTTTACTTCAAAGACCCACACACACAAAACAAGGTTGGCAGCTCTGAAAAAGGGAAAAAAAACTGTTGGAATGCCCGCCTACACATTCGACGACAAGACATCTAAAATCATTTGTGCCCAACTACTTCAGATGTTACAACAATAGTGCCCTGAAGTATAGGTGATGCTTCATCATTTGTGTTTTTCTTGGTGTTGTGTCTTTTTGTACTTTTCTTTTTTTTGTGCTTAAATTGACGATACCCATGTTATTGCAATGTGATAAAGGGAACAAATAAAGATTATTATTATTATTATACAAAAAAGAAACAACAAGGAACAAACAATAGCACTCAACAGATTCAAATTATGTCTTCTGTACCTTAAAACCTTTCTCTATACAACTTTCAACAGCAGGAATTATATTTAAGGAAGAAGCCTCCAAAATACCTGGGAGCGGCGGAACATCCCCCCTCACCCCCCCCCCCCCAAAAAAAAAAATCCTAAATTCTCAAAACTTTGATACAACCATATGATACTATACTATCCATACTATATGACAACGGAAGTAAAATATAAAAACAAAGAAATTTGACCAACCCGTCTTTAAGTAGCCAATGGCTTTTTGGAACAGCTCTGGATCTGCTTGCTTAGTGGAATCCAAGTACTGTAATAAGTACACAATCGGCGTAAAAATTATCATGTTTTGCTCGCCACAGCCGGTTGGAAGCCTTACCAAACTGGACAATCCCTGTTGAATGCAAAAACATTAGAATGAGTGAATACTTTACTCCAAAATAACTATTCACAAGCTCACATGGCAGAATTTCTATTTTCTCTAAATCGTAGTAGGCTCCTCACGCGTAACCTAGTAAAGAAATAGTCCTAGTCCATAGTAACCAAAAATTGAAAAATATTTTCGAAAAAAAACTGTCAAGTGAGTAAGAATCGCTATTTGAAGCTGATTTAGGATTGATAATTTTCAAGTGATAGCACTAAAACTGGTCACAATTTTTGACAAAAAGTGCATTTCCTTGGTAGTATAGCCATTATTGAAAGGTGGTTTGTTCTTTACGTGAGTCTTGTTCAATTTATTTATTATTTAACTAGTAAGAAGATTTTACCGGTTTTTTAATTCTTAGTTAACTTCGGACGTTTTTTTTTAAAAAAAGATTCGTGATTAACTAAAAAGTTGACTACAAAACTACTATTAAAAATTCTTCACTCTTAAAAATCTACAAAGAATTTATGGCAAGAAATTCAAACTCAACACCCCATGCTTGTCTCCAGGGTAAAGGGCTTGCATGGTAAAATTAGACTCTTGCAAAATATGATGATTCATTTATTATTTCCCAAATTGAATGATGCAGCTTTTTATTAAAATTGCTCACTCAGAGGCTGCAATATTAATGCTGAAGTTTAATTTTCTTCTTGTAAAACGAAACAAGAGGTGTAAAATGTTCACAAAACAGTGGATTTCTTATTAGCCTAGATGATTTCGATCTACTTCATCGTTTTGACTGTTTCAGGCCTCACCTTCTTGAACCTGGGGGTATGTTCCTAATTTCTTGTACGGCTCAGGTTGTTGCAACTTTGAATTTTCTGCCAAACTTCCCGTTCATTTGCAAAAACCTGGTGAACTTTTCTAGTTCACTTTCTGGCAAATAAAACATAAAAGCGAAGAAATTAGACTTGTTAGTTAACTAACTTTCGATAAATCGAACGCAACTTGGGTTCTTGTTAGAATTGATATCGTCCTTCTTTGTTGTTTTGACTGTTTTAGGCCTCACCTTCTTGAACCTGGGGGTCTGTTCCTAATTTCTTGTACGGCTCACGTTATTGCAACTTCAAATTTTCTGCCAAACTATTCGTTCTATTTGTAAAAGTCTGGTCAATGGCTACATAAAATATTGTCATACTGTACAAATTCAAGTCTGATATTCAAGCAGAATAATTTAGACAGTACTGCCAGTAACATTAACCCTAGGTTCACAAACAAGCAAAATACACTATTGTCACAATTTAATTACCAAATATAAGAATTTTAGTTGCTTCGTCAATCAATTTATCAAGATAGAAAAATTCAACCTATATCAGGCAATCGAGCTACTTTTCCACCAATTTTTAAAACACAACAGCAACGATTGAAGACGAAGTTATTATTGAAGATGGTTTGACTGAGAAGCCAATTATAGCTGTCCAGCTCATCAAAACTATTGATTGAAAAAGGGAAAACGGACACAAAATGCAATTTTGATCCTGAAAGCATGGCTGTTAAAGATCATCCGTGAACCATTTCAAACACGTACTTGCAGAATTGAATGTTTTGCCAATAAATGTTGGGCGACTTGATAATCCTGTGTGAACAAAATATCGTCTGTCGCAGTGTTTTTTTTTCTGTGAAAACCAAGGGTTAGGAGAATGAAAGTAAAACAAAATAAAGAGAGATTACATTTTATTTCCCGCTATTGCTAGTCCCACTATTTCCCACTTTTACTACTTGACAAATGAGAATATAGAATATTTCTTATATTTTAGACATATTTGATATATGCTTAGATAACGATGCAGATTTCTAGATATTATATGTACATTTGCCCATTATGAAAAAGACGGGAAGGGGCTGTAGCCCACTCTCCATCCGCTCCTGCTCTATTCATCCTGCTCTACTCAACATACAGTTTAGGAGTCAGCAAAAGGAGGATGATTGATAGTGAGAAAAGATAGCTTGTAAGATAGGTAACATATAAGATAGAACATAAGAAAGAGTGAGATAACACTTTATGAAGAGACGGCCTATGACAGGCGAATAAAGACGAATTCACAGACCAGGCGTGAGGGTGAAGAAGAAAAAGGTTGAAGCAGAAACATAAAGAAATACAAAGAGAAGTAAAAACAACTGAGAGAAATTACTGCCAAGTGATAACAAACAAAAAGTCTTAGGTTAAAGAGGTATTTTGCAGTGTTGCAAAATGAATAATAGAAAAATTTGCATGAAATTTGCGGAATAATACAGTTTTAGGCTGGAAAATGCTATAAAGTGTAAAGAAACTGGGTATGGAATAGTTCCAGAACTAAGGACATAGCTTATGAGATGGAGCACACATGGAATATTGTAATTGATGAGACATTTTGTTACGTTTTTTTCAGGGAAAGACGCGAAGTCTTAGAATAGAATAGAATAAGGCTTTATTCTTAAAACTTTTAACAAGCGATAAATCGCCGAATATAAGTACATGTCATAAAAAAAAAAAGAAAAAAAGTAAAAAACAACCATCACAAGCACTTCAATGAAATGAGGATCAGGGACACCAAAACATTAAGAAATAAACAAAGACAAACTAAAGACAAATAGAAATTAAACATTTAAGAAAAACATTAAAGTAGCTAAAATAATGTCACATCAAACAGGTCATACATTAAAGGTAAAAATTTAGTCATAAAACGGCCTATAATAAAATAAGTCATATATATATAATAAAAAAAATCAATAAGAGGTATTGGAGGTGTTAAGGATTTGAGTGAAGGTTGGTATAAAGTTATCTAAATATCTTTTCGTTTTAGTCTTTATAGGTTCTAGAATGGGTATATTCTAAATGCGTATCTTGTGCACAAATGGGTATACCTGTGAACGAATCTTATTTCGTGCACAGGTTTAGCTACCCAGAATACACTAGAGCCCCGTAAAGCATTAAGGTCGTTTCTAGATTGGGTTTAAGGCAAATGGTGCCCCAAAACAGAGCAAATTAGTAGAATGGGATAAAAAAAGTATTTTTAAAAATGCATTACTCGGTGTTCCAAGAACACCAGCAGAAAGCAGCATTATATGTTCTTATATGTTCTTATATGTTTATATGTTCTTATATGTTTTTATATGTTCTTATATGTTTTTATATGTTTTTATATGTTCTTATTGTGTAGCATTATATCATTATATGTTCCGTTTGACGCAAAAGCGGTACCTCAGCACATATCAATAGAATGGTAGCAAGAAGTAGGCTGAATGTTTATTCGACCCCAAATTGTAAATTCTTACACCAAAATTGATGGGGAAAATCAGACCTCAGGGTCATATGTCAGTCCTTCGACAGCCTACTGGGCTACCATAGCCTCATTTGGCTACAGATATAAATTTAAAGATAATTATCTGAATTGACACAATTAAAACGTCCAAATACATCTCTGGAGGCTGGATAAAGAGTGCAGACCAAGACTCCCAAATTCTATAAACAGCCCGTAAAAAATACGGCCCCATAAATATATTAACAGAAGGGCATAAGCATTGTATCTTGTTGACACCAGAGTCATACACAGGTTTTCAATCTGTATGATTGAAACCTGTGATTTGTGACTGTGCAGACAGGTGTGTGTGAGTGTGCCCACACTACATCTAGCTCCTTCCACGCCTGATCAAAGCACAATACCCCCTTTGTTGAATTATTTTGATCAGAAGTGGCATTTAATGATTTTGTGGTTATCTTTTATAGCTATAAGACAAATTGTGCAATTTAGAGGTTAAAAATCACACACATCCTACAGTTTTCACAAATAAAGGGCATTTCAAACCTTGCTGAAATTAGAATTATATAGAAAATTTGAACGTACTATTGGAGGGCTCTGCAGAGCGTCGTTGGGCGCGTATCCCTTCTAAATATATGAAGAAATATGTTTAAAAAATTTAGAGGATCTGTAATAAAGAATAGTGGCTTAAGCTAAGATTTTACCATTCTTATTTGAAAACCATAGAGAAAACCACTTATTTGAAAATTCTACTTATGACTATTCCAAATGACGAAGCATGACGAAGCTTGAATGTTTCTCATTAGCAGGGGCGTAGTTTGCTGTGGGGCAGGGGGGCAACTGCCCCTCCCAGACCTCGGTTTGCCCTACCCCCACCCCAAAACCTGAGTCCCCCCCAGGTGAAATTTAATTTCTTCAAAAATATTGTCAAAACTAACATAAGCCTGCATAACTCAAGGATCAACAGAAACAGGTCAGTTTTCTTTAAAACATATTTACTTTTATAGTACTTTGAAGTATCTTCACAGTAATTTTATAGTACTCTATAGTACTTTCATGGTTTTTCAGTTTTTACGTTCATTTTCACTTTATATGGGAAAATTGGCGTCAACATTGCTCCCCGCCCCCAGGATTTTGACGAAATTACGCCGCTGCTCATTAGTTAAAAGAAATCCATTGTGTAAAAGTATATACCTTTGAAAGGTTACACGCCAAATAGATCTTGTCACTCATTGTCAAGCCTTGGAAAATATGTAGGACATATTTACTGTCTTGGGATCTAAACTCGGCGAAGCTACTTCCGGCTACAGCTGGGTGCAAAAAAAAAACCGATGAACAAAGCCAGGTGCCCAAATCTTAGGAAAACCCTTGAAATTCCTCCAAATTGAAGTCGAAACTTCCCTTAGTTCAGGCCTATTGTTATCGCAAATATATTCATCCTACATATATGATAATATGTTGTTTTATTGTGTATGAATTATTTATGTAAGTTTTTTTTTCTTCGGTACACGGTTTCACCGTTCTGCTTATTATTGAATATACTTGTTTTTTTTTGTTTTTTTTGTTTTGTTTTTTTTCTTATATTTTTTTATTTTTTGCTAGTAGCACACCCTTGCAAGCGAAGCTTTTGGTGTGCTACCGATTGATTTTGTTTCTGTTTTTTTTTTACAATAAATTGTTATTACTATTATAGGTATTATTTGATTATAAGCTCTCCTTCTGGAGTACCATATTAAAAGTGTAAGTTTCTAAGTGAAATTAACTTCTATGTTGGAGGTGCTTCTTCTTTTCTTATCTACTATTCAGTCTCAGGGTTTATGTCCTACTTTAAAAGTTAAGCAATAGTGTAAGACGTCCCCGCTATCCCCCGCTACCACTTGGGGTTCAGCCAAGCTACCCAAGAGGATATAAGACGGCCCAAAAAAGTGGCAAGGAGCTCACAGGTCAATAATAACAGCAATAAGTTTGATATACTGATCATTATTCAAATTATTCCTTACAGAGGAGTAACCGTCCTACGGAGGAAGGATTAAAGATTGTCAAATATTTTCCTAGTCGGCCTACCGTCTAAGCCCAAACAAAAAGCAGGTCGTCCCAGATTGGGACGGAAAAATGTCGTAAGGAAAGATCTAAGGGAAACGGAAACTTCTTGGGAGGGTGTAATGAGTGAGGTTTTGAATTGATTGAGATCAAGGAAGAGTAATAGTAGTTGTGTTGGCCTCAAGCAGCTTGGTGCTGCAATAAGTTGTTAGTAGTAGTAGTAGTAGTAGAGAAGTAGAGCAGTATCTTAGGGGTTGCAGCGGGTTTATTAGGGGTTTAGAGCAGTATCTTAGGGGTTGCAGCGGGTTTTTTAGGGGTTTAGAGCAGTATCTTAGGGGTTGCAGCTGGTTTCTTAGGGGTTTAGAGCAGTATCTTAGGGGTTGCAGCGGGTTTCTTAGGGGTTTAGAGCAGTATCTTAGGGGTTGCAGCGGGTTTCTTAGGGGTTTAGAGCAGTATCTTAGGGGTTGCAGCGGGTTTCTTAGGGGTTTAGAGCAGTATCTTAGGGGTTTCAAATATATTAAAAAAAAGCCAAATGCCTCAATAACTACTTACATCAATAGATGGTCCCATAATATCTCCAACAATGTTCATCCATGCTCTGGCAGAACCTTCAATAACATTTTCAGGTAGTTCTAAATTCCAAATTGTCACATTGTCATCCTCAAAAGCTGAAATAAATTATTTTACCCATTTAGATAAGAATGACACATATATGTTACCAGATAGTTGCAAACCCATTTAAGCGAGAAAAAAATGTATCAAAGGTATAATTTTTTAATGAAAATCACTTCAAAAAACCACGCTAATTTGACTAATTCAATGCGAAACAGCCTTACAAATGGAACAAATGCACCCCATCTGCCATCTGCCATCTACCAAATGGTACAAATGCACCCCATCTACCATTTCTGATAACAACACAAAAAAAGCAATTGGACAAAAAAAACCTAGATACAGAATGATAAATTCGTTGAAAAGCTTATTATATTTAAGGTCATCAGGAAATTTCCTATCTTGTTTTAAAGTATCTAAATTCTTCAACCAATTCTTCAATTGGTTGCAATCAATTCTTTAATTGGTTGCAAAATAACATACTTTCATAAGAGGATTAGAAACATACGACCAGTTACAACCAGTCACTTTCTGTTTCATCTATTTTATAAATTTTGGATTTTTATACTTTTTGCCCTGAAGACGGCAGAAAGGAGGATTCAGCCTTTTTGTTGTTGTTGTTTTTGAGCTTTTACTTGCTGAAGTTGCTTTTTTATTTATCTTTTTTTATTTTCTTACGTCAACTTCAACCAGGGCAGTCTTAGAAGTTATTTTTGACGTCATCAAGATCAGTGTTTTGTATTCATTTTCAACTAACATTTAATAAAGTTAAAGCACCAGTCTCATGATAGAAAAAAGAAAAAATCATCCTCTAATGCCTTGGCTTACCAATTTCGGCCGATCAAAATCGTGTGTTTTTCTTCTTATATTTTTAGCTTTTTTTGTCAGTTTTTAAAGCATGTTTCTTCTTCTTAAACTGGTGCCCACTACTACATATACTACATAAAAATTAAATTCTTAATTTTGAATATTTTTTAAGACGTTCATGGTTGTGTATGTTTCAACTCAATCTATTTAATAATCAAATTTCTTTTTCAGTGCATATGGTACATTCAGACAGTAGGACCACGAAGATCTATCAACAGTTTACAGAGGAAGCATAAACCTTAAGAAACATATGCACACTAAAACACACTTGGTAAAAGATTTATTTTTAGCCAGATACAAATAAAAATAAAAAGGGGTATAGAAATAAATAGACTTAATATCTATATTTTGGATTACACACTAGGCTGCTCCTAGGGTAGTGCCTTGGATGAAATTTCCTATTCTTCTCTATAATCAATATATTTAAATATATTAATAAAACATAAATTAATATAAATCTCCTGGGATCAGTAAGGCCAATCAAATTGGCCTTAATTATCGGACAATTAAAACATAAGCCAGTTCCTAAGAACGTCAAACCAAACCTCAATAAGCTAATAAGTTGCAACACATGACAATATTATCTTATTTAAAAAAAACAACATTTTCTCTTATAATTTTCCTAAATTCTATTATAATTGAAGAGTATATTCTGTTTTTTTTTGCTCTTATGTCTATTCAGGCACTGATGTCTTGCCACCTGTTCTTGACGTGGTCAGCTTCAGGCGGTTTTTGGATTTCCAAATGACATTAACAAAGTTAAAGCAATAAAAAATTAAATAAAGCACATTATGTTTCTGTCCTATGGCAGAGGCATAATAAATAATCAGCCTCTAATCCCTTGGTTTGCTAATTTATATTTTTTTGTTTGTCAATTAAAATCCGTCTAAGCCCTAGTTACTGGCCAGTCAAAACATAAGCCAATTCCTAAGATAACAATTAATCAGCATCCTACCGAACCTCAGTAAGCAGGTAAATTACAACACGAGTCAATCTTTTAAATCTATAAATTCATAATTATTATCATTGTGTTTATCTTATTCACCACAATAGTGAGGAAGAAGAGACTGCTTTCTACATCTGACAAAAAAAGAAACAGTAAAATAAATACATTTCAGGTATACTTAATTGTAAATTGCAACTTTTTCTTTCAGTATCTTAATGGAAAGTTTCACGTTTATTCTGGATTTTTTTTTCCTGTGAATACAGATATTTGATTTTGATGATATCTGCAAACCTGTTTTTCTGAATAGTCAAGGTTGCCAGGTGTTGTATACTTTCTGCAGAACTACAATCAATCTTCATTTCATACGCTCTTCCTGGTACTTTTTTTCCAATTTCGCTAGTCAAAACCTTTATAAAAAAAAGGTCATACTAACTTTTTGGACAGAGCATTCCAGCAAATGTTTTCTCAACTGGAAGACCTTCTGGGATAACCAACAGAGGTTTGACAACAGTGTCTCTAAAAAGAAATAGAATTCAAAATATATAAGCTTTTTTCATATTCCCTATATTCGGAATATTTTAATGTGTTCTTTTCGAGTTTTACACCTTCCTAATATAGTGTAAAATGAAATGTGGAATTAAATAATGATTATTATTATGGAGCTCAAGATATAACGCTTAAAATGAAGAAGTACGTTCGATGAATTTTCATGCTAGAATTATTCAAAATACCACAATCAGAATCAAACAGAAATTTTAATTAACAGAGCTTGTTCCTTTTAGGAAGAAGCTAGTTCCTTCTAGGCAATATTCCTTCTAGGTAATATTCCTTCTAGCTCCTTCTAGGCAATATTCATCAGTAAATGTTACCGATAAATTTCTATTTCCTCCCACAAATCCTCTATTTCCTCTATTTACAAATCCCTCTATTTCCTCTATTTACAAATCCCTCTATTTCCTCTATTTACAAATCCCTCTATTCCCTCTATTTACAAATCCCTCTATTTCCTTCCAAAATCCTCCCACAGTCATTGTATGTTTCTTCTTCCCATTACTTGTTTCAGAATTTCACTAAAAATGCAAGAATACTCTCCGCCAATTAGGAATAAGGGCTAGTATTAAAAAGGATAGGCCACTTTTTAGGGGTACGCCACACAGGCTAAAAGAATTGTGCTTTTAGGCCACTCATCTAGGGCAAAATGAAAAGTATATTTACCCTTAATAGGGTGGTAAGATGTAATAAGGAAATAGAATTTGTAAATATTTCGTTGTTCATATTATTGACTTACGAATAACGTGAACATATCACTAGATGTCATTTTTTATGCTCTTTCTGAATATGATATACGGTTCTCTCGCAAATTCAAATTTAATCTCTTTTAGGACCCTTGAAAATAAAAATATCATTCTAATTTTTTGGATATAGACCTAAAAATGGGTTATATTATTTGTTTAAAACTATTTCATTGTATATTCATTTTGTAAAAGTTGTATAATTCACTAACATTGATTTGTCAAGTTAAAGTTGAATAAAAAAAACGTTCAAAACAATTCCGCCATATTTTCTTCTTATTCTGTTAGGCCGCTTAAAAACTGCCGTTTCACCTATATGTCGAAAAATATCAAAGCCGACAGAAAAAACATGGCGGATAGAAAAACGGAGAAATTGTTTTGGAATTTTTTATCCAGCTTAACCGTGATAAATCTATGCTTTTTAAATTTAAAAAATGGATTTATGATCAAATGGTAAGTTTGAAACCGACGTTTTAATCCTTTTTTATTATACCAAAAACCAGACATGTTTTGGTCATTTTCAAGGGTTCAAAAAAGGTTTAAATTTGAATTTGCGAGAGAAGCAATTATTATATTCAGAAAGAGCATAAACAATAGCATTTAGTGGTATGTTCACTTTATTCGTAACTCAGTAAAATGACCAGCGAAATATTTACCATAGTATTAAATCAATTAAATAAAATAAATTCAAAAGGTGAGGCGGGAGGAAGGGAAGAGAAGGCCAGTATTTGGGTAAAAAAAAATTAGTTTAAACCTGCCCCCCCCCCTCAACATATTTAGACGAACAGAGCTAATAACAATTAGATGCATGTACTTTAAAAGAAGTGGGGAGGGATCTGATAGGATAGGGCTAAAAATTCTTTCTTTTTTGGCATTTTTGTTTTTGCTTTTTTTTAAATAAATCGCTTCTGGCGGTCAATGTATTTGTTCATTCAATGTAAATAAAACCCATGTTAAGTTGAAAATCACTAAGTTAAATATAACTAATAAAATAAATTATGATTTTTTTTACTCCCAAATTTTATCTTATTTCTCATGTCCCCTCCGAAAATTTTAATATATTTTATTTACCAAAATTATCAAATAAATCAATTAAATTAAATCAAAATTTTATAGGAGGGGGCAAATATTGAAACTTTAAATGGACAAGGGGGGAGAAGGAATATGCGCAGCTGTGCAAGACGGCATGACACTGCAGTGAATTTCTAGCAGTAGCAGTAATAGCTGTATGTTGGTATGTTTAGTATGTATAGTAAATATCTTTTTAACTTTTTTTTTTAATATTGACGCGCTCGTTATTATTTCTGGCCTTAGCGACCTGAATACTCATTTTAAAAAAAAAGAAAATTTAATGTAAAGTGAATATTTATTTGAAACCTATTATAGAAGTTGAGATTACGTTTACATGATGAAAAAAAATCCCTTAGGCAACTAAGATTGAAAATACTATCCTACTTAAAATGCTCAAGAGACTTGCAGGTTTATTTTTTCAAAGAGGGTTCCTTTCCAGTTATTTTCAGTTACTTCAGTTGTTCAGTTGTTCAACAACTCCTTTTCAGTTGTTCAGTTGCATGAATACTGAAAATGTTACTTAGGATGTACAATATGCTAGCATCATTTTGTCTACAGAAAATAGGCTCGTTTCAGTTGTTTTCATTTAAAAACAAGTGAAAGGTTGAATAAGCGTTTTTTTTTTTTTTTTTTTTTTTTTTTTTTTTTTTACAGCATCTTTCCAGTTTAACTGGAATATTAACAATTTCACTAATGAACAAATACGACGTATCTAGGTACAAATATCAACTCCAAGGTGTGATCATCGAATTTTGATATTTAACTTCAAACAGGCAAACTTAAGGCCTATTCTAATAGGCAGCGTAATAGAGCAATTTAGCTTCAATGTATTACTTTTTCTTCCCAGGCCACTTCGTATGGAACGAGTAGTCGCAGGAACTTCGGAGGGGACTCATTCGATTAAAACTTCTACTGCCATTTTTGAGAGTCAAAAGTGATTGGAAGGATTCCAGCCCCCTCCCACGCGCTTTTAGCTACCCCCCTTAAAAAATCCCATCAAAATTTTCAGATAGCCATTTTGTTCAAAACAGTCAGAAAGTATTAATAGCTGAGCCTCCGAGGATGATTTGACCACCCCATGTCAAATTGCCGAGTGTTTACACATAGGAGCTAAGTCAAAACACTAAGGCATGTTGGTTGTGAGGTGTATCTAGTTCGACTTTTTGAGGATACCAACTTGTGTGCCATTCACGCAAAGAGGGTCACCATCATGCCAAAAAATATTTTACTTGCCCGTCGTATCCGTGTCGAGAGAGCTTAAATGTGTATATATATATATATATATATATATATATATATATATATATATATATATATATGTGTGTGTGTGTGTGTATATATATATATATATATATATATATATATATATATATATATATATATATATATATATATATATATATATATATATATATATATATATATATATATATATATATATATATATATATATATATATATATATATATATATATATATATATATATATATATATATATATATATATATATATATATATATATATATATATATATATATATATATATATATATATATATATATATATATATATATATATATATATATATATATATATATATATATATATATATATATATATATATATATATATATATATATATATATAATATTACATAATAATAATATAATATTAAATAGTAATAAAATAATATTGAATTATATAATAATATAATATAATAATATAATAAATTAATAAATAATATAATTTAACAAATAAATTAATACTTTACATACTTTTCTTTGAAAAACTACTGAAGGGGAAAACGGTTGTTCTAATTCAAGTTTGTTTCACTCCTTACTTAAAGCGTCATTTAAATGCATTCCTCACTTTCTAGTTTTATTAAGGAATCACAGTAACTTTATTTATCCAAAGATGAATAGGTAATAAGGGTCACAAGAATTCCACACCGTAAGAAGTTTCTACAAAAACTATAGAGAATAGATTTCACCTTGTCATTACAAGTAGGCTACTAGATATATCACGTATTACATCATTAGACATATTAGATGTCATAAGACTAGTTCATGTATTAGAAGCAATTGTATCAGAAGATTATTAGAAGAAACCAAGGCTTCGTCTTCTGTTTTAGTCTACGTATTAGCAAATATAATAGGAAGCCTTCATCTCTTTCCAAACCAATAGGCATTCTAAACGTGTAACTGGGTATTAAAATACCAATAACTTTTTTTTGCCTCAAGACCCATTTTAGATCTATTCATACGTGAAAACGTATGAATTCACGCATGACGTCTTTTTCGGTTGTCGTCATTTTCGGTTTGACGTCATTTTCGGATTTTTGCTTTGTATGATTTCAAAATTATGTAGTTTTTAGGGTACTGTCATATTCCGTCAGCGTTTCTACGTTGAACTGCAAATATAAATAATCACAACTAACTCGATAAATTCAATAATGCTTTTCATTTGTAAAAATTCAAATATTAAGAATGTTTTAATTCCCTAAGACAACTACACCTTAAAAAGAAAGGTGCATTCTATTAGGTTTTTTGGTTCCTTTTTTTTACATTTTTTTTCCCAACTTTTTTTCTTTTATTTTTAATTTGGTGCCCATTAATGCTAAAAACAACATAGCTGTAAATAAAGATTTTTTTTTCATTACAACTTTAATTCGAAGTTATCCCTCATTTTTGAACTATTTTATGAACTTTAAGATTAATAAGAAATCTAGAAGAGTGCTCAAATTTTGCGTTATTTGTTTTTTCAAATATAAAGCAAAATACTATTTAAGATAGGACTCCAAGATTGCTATAATTAATATATGTTCAATAGAACATCCAATAAATAAAAAGCATTTCTTCTATTTCACCCTATGGTTTTACTCTTTAACTTACCGTGTAGATGGAATCGTTTCAGGGCCACACTCAGCATCAAACAGTTCGTCAAGGAAGCCATCGACAGTTATGTTGACACTGCCTAGAACTTTTGGCTCAATTTTGAATGTGAATGTTGATTTGGACTGGCCTGAAACACATCTTGATGGCATTTCATTGCCTGACAGAACATTGTATTCATCACTTTCTCTTATTTTTAATGCTATCTGCAAAAAAATCATTTTATTAGATTGTTTAAATTTACTGTCAATTAATTTTTCCGATTAAACGTGCAGATGAGAGGGAATTGAATTAATATTTGGCTTAAATTAATCTGAAGATCCACTCTTCCTACGAAAACCTAAAAACTCAAAAGCTAAAATGTACCTATTTCGTATTTCAACCCCCCCCCCCTCTTCCTGAAAAACTCGTATGCTGAAATGCATGCTCTGACCTTTCCCCTGGGAGAAGCTGAGAAATAGTAGACTAACAAGCCTACCTATTTCACATTTCTAATCCCCTTTTCCAAAAAAAACGTCCAACCAATAGCCTAAGGGCCGAATGTTTATATACCTATGATATGAAAGCTATTCCTGTACTGCCCAGTTATTACTGTACGTGTAAATGCCATTATGTACATGTCAATATGTCATTATGTGCATTATGTACATTCTGTAACATGCCAGTCATTACTATGCATATCAATAAACCTTTCTTTTGGGCAATTAAAAAAAAAAAAAAAACAAAAAAAAAAACAAAAGTTCTTTAAACTGCAAGTAAGGAGCATCATTATAAATTAAAAGGAACAGAAATTGTTCAATATATGAGGAGGACTGTTTTCTCCTGAAACCTCCCTCTTTACGCTGAAGTCTTAAAGCTCTTTACAAATACTTTTCATTCGAATTAGACAGCCCTTGTGTTTGAGCCGTCTTTGTTAAAGAATTTTGACAAAAAGTCAAACTTTAGTGCAAAGCACGAAGGTTGGGGAAGGGAAAACCCCCATCCTGTTCGGAAAATTTTTTGTTCGTTTCAAGTTTTAATGTTGTTTCTTACTTTCAGCTGAAAAATGTTTTCTATTTAATTTCTGAGTGTGTTTCAGATCATGCAGGGAAATCCCTTTCCTCTACCTCCCATTTAAAATGTCTCCTGGAAAGTTTCCTCGCCTAAGAAAATTCTATCCGTGAAAAATACACCCCTCACAGATTTCCCTCCCCCCCACAAAAAAAAAAAAATAACAACAAAAACAAAAAAAAACAAACATTATATTTACCAATAACAAATGCTACATCTGAACAATGGGCAAATTGCCTAGCTTACAGCCCTTTCCCCAAAGACTCTAGGTTAGGGGGTCAAGTCATTTCTAAATGGATTACTAGAATCAAACGACCAAAATCTCAATATTTTGATCGGATTTAATTGGAGGGGAAAGGGTCGTGGGAGGGGGACTAGTTGCCTTACAATCTTTTTGGTCACTTAAAATTTGACTCACGATCAAAGGATTAAGTTCCAAACTGCTAAAAGACAAAACAAAGTTGGGCCTATTACCTGATTTCCAGGCCACCTACCCATCCACCCCCATCTCCAGGCCACCTACCCATCTCCTCCCTAAAAAGAAACTGTTTTATCCTTGTAACCCAAAGAGTAATCCCTGGAGGTTTCCACCCGACATCAATTAACACCCCCTTTGCCATGATAAAATCAATGCTTTAATGTAAATTAGTAATTTTCAATTCTTAAGGTCCTTGCCCCAGGGGTTGTGGAGCTTATTCCATCCCTGGGGACATAACAAAACGGCTATCTCAAAGGCCTTAACGGGCTATAAAGGGGACGACTAAAAGGGGTTCGGAAGGGGGCCTAGTTGTTCACCAATCAATGTGACATCCCCTCCCCCTACGGGGTTCCTACGATCACTCCTTATATACTAAGGAGCCAAAAAGAGAACAATAAAATATATAAAACATTGCAGGCTTATTACTTTTTACTTAGGTTGTGCTGCCTCCGATGAGCTGGATTAGTTCAACTGTTTAAAATTTGTAAATTGTAATTTGTAAAAGTTACAAATTCAATCCATTATTCCATAAGAACAAATTTTTTTTGTGCGTCAGTAAATATACATATATATCGTATAAAAATATAATATTTATCTATTCCATAATTTTTATGTTATTAGTATGAGCCTGGTTTATGACATTGACTGATAGATTGTAAGAAATTTCTTAAAATGAATCAAGTGAATTTGATACCTTTAAGGATCATCTTAAGGGGCCTTTTGTCTTTGAGAAAGTCAGCCGACGCTGAGGCTCGCAAAGTGGTTTTAAGGTACCGAATCCTCTTAATAAATGAAATGACTGCTGCTCGTAGTAGTAACAACGGAAGGCTGCACAAGATTTGCAAAGTGATTTTAAGGTACCGAATCCTCTTAATAAATGAAATGACTGCTGCTCGTAGTAGTAACAACGGAAGGCTGCACAAGATTTGCAAAGTGATTTTAAGGTACCGAATCCTCTTAATACATGAAATGACTGCTGATCGTAGTAGTAACAACGGAAGGCTGCACAAGATTTGCAAAGTGATTTTAAGGTACCGAATCCTCTTAATAAATGAAATGACTGCTGCTCGTAGTAGTAACAACGGAAAGCTGCACAAAATCATTTGAGGCCAATTCAGAAACATGCCAGTTTCTTTTTTAGCTGCATCTACTTCTATGGTCAGAACTTCTCGACTCAGAAGGCCTTGCAACAGGAAAGCTTACACTCCATTCTCTAAATTTTTTTGGAGCATTTTCTCAAAGTTTGCCCCAATTTGTTAAACGTGGCTGTATTCAAAGTTATGAATTTGATTTCGATTAGAAAATAAACATTTGTCGATACAATAGAATGCTAGACAATTGCAGAACATTACTATATGTGGGACTGTTGGAAGGTAGTACCCACAGGGAAATGGAGAGTTAACTTGTCAACAACAAAAAAACTTTTACACAAAATGAAAAATTTCGTTTATTTTTAATAGCTTAAATCAAACAGTTCGTGTTAACGAACTGTAAGTAAGGAGCAACCCGGCTCAATAGTAACCGAAACTCTAAAAAAAGAAAATTTTATACCAGTAGATAAATCAAAAGAATTGGATTTTTAAGCTGATTTCAAATATATAAGTTTCATCAAGTTTACTCATATCCATCAAAAGTCACGAGCCAGAAAAAATCTGCCTTATTTCCGGAAAAAGGTGTAAAAACCACCCATAAGTGATAGAATCTTAATGAAAATTTAATCATCAGATTCAGCGTATCAGAAAACCCTATTCTATCTGAAACCCCTATTCAGAAACCATCTATTCTATCAGAAAACCCTATAGAATCTTAATGAAAATTTAATCATCAGATTCAGCGTATCAGAAAACCCTATTCTATGGGTTTCAATCTCCTATCTCCAAAAACGTGGAATTTTGTATTTTTTGCCAGAAGAAAGATTACGACTGCGTTTTTTTTTTTCAGGGGTGATCGTAGCGATCCAGTGGTCCTAGGATGTCGCGAGAGGGCTCATTCGAACGGAAATTAAAAATTCTAGTGCCCTTTTGAGTGACCAAAAAATTCTAGTGCCCTTTTAAGTTGTCCTCTAGGGTCCTAGAGGACAACTAGGCCCTCTCACATGCTCATTTTTTCCCCGTCACCCGATCAAAGTTTTGACAGCCATTTTGTTCAGCATAGTCGAAAATCTTATAGCTTTGTCTTCGAGGATGACTTAATCCTCCACAGTCTCCGGGGGAAGGGCTGCAAGTTATGAACTTTGTCCATTGTTTGTATATAGTATTGGTTATTGGGAAGGTTACAGACGTTTTCAGGAGGATTTTTTTCTGGTCGGGGGGGGTCGGAGTAGGGGGTTACGTGGGAGGATATCTCCATGGAGGAGGTTTTCATGAGGGAAGGGAATTTCTATGAAGGGGGCGCCAGATTTCCCAACATTATTTAAAAAACGATCAGAAACTAAATTAAAAAAACAAGTTTTTTCAACTGAAAGTAAGGAGCAACATTAAAATTTAAAACGTACAGAAATGATTACGTATATGAGGGGGTTCGCTCTCTAATAGATGCTTCCCTCTTTATGCTAAAAGTTTTTTTAGTACTTTCAAAAAGTTAATCTATTTTAATTAAACGACCTTTGTGATTCAGGGGTCATTCTTAAGGAATCGGTACAAAATTTGAACTTTATCGCAAAGAGCGAGGTATTAACTAGAGGGCGAGCCCCCTCATATACGTAATAATTTCTGTTAAAAAAACTTGTTGTTTTTTTTTATTTAATTTCACAGAAAAGAACCAATCAGGTTTTGAGACCGGTTTTAAGAACCGGTCTCACCGGTTTTAAAACCGATCCGGTTTTAAGAAGGTATGATTATTCGTCTTTACAGAAATAAGAAATAAAATAATTGGCTCACAAATACGTCAGAAAAATAAACATATGAAGTAAAGCACTCTTTCTTAACACGGAAGTTCATGACAGTAAACTTTACTTTTCGGTAGCATAATTCTTAGAATGACTGGCTAAGGAACCAAGAACATCAGAATTAAAAATAATTTTTTTCCCCTGAACTAATTTTGGGTCTATTCACACCCGAACAACCCAATTACGGATTTTGACCATCAAGATGTATGCCAAAAATGGATCACTATGAAAAAAATATTTCAAAAACTAATCGGGTCAAAACTAGGCAGGAACTGGTGGGGGGGGATCTTTAACCGGAAGGCAAGAACTCTTAAGTATTTATGATTTTTTCCGAAACTTTACATCTTACTCAAGTGCGATAGGTCTTTTAAGATTTCGATCTTAAAAGACCTAGATTACACCAGATTATTTATAAACACCAGATTATTTTATAATTGCCATCAAGACCTGATAGAAAAAAAAACTGCCTCTTAACATAAGCGGTTTGTTATCTTAACATACTAAGTAGCAAATTTCTTATGACTAAATGGGGCGACACAAATCGTCAATATTGTTAGTTCAAATAATCTATTTCGGAACTTAAAGTTCAAATACCCATTGAATTACAGCAATAAAAGTTTCTTTTTTTATCAAATAATTATTTACATTTATAATGATATTATTCAGATACTAAAATTTAAAAAAAAAATTAAAGGATAAAAAAGAATTTATGAGCAATTAAAACAGTTTAATATTAAAAAAAAAATATATTTATCGAAATCATAAAAACTTTAAACAACTAAAAAATTAAAAAAAAAACTTACAGGCAATGGATACTGTGCATAATTAAACGCAGAAACTTTCAGTGTAAGGATTTCCCCTCTTTTGACTGAATATGGCAGGTTGAGTTCGACAAAGAAGAGTTGGAACACTTCCAAATCTGCTTTTTCAGACATACCAAATCCTGCATCTCGAGATACACAAAGGGTTCGACCGGTCCAGGTTGTGATTGTATGTGGAGTTTCGACATACTGCACATGATTGCCATTATCACTATGATTACAATTAGGATTAAATTGGTCAAAGAAAATAAAGAATAAGGTTAAATAAGTAAAGACACAGAAATTTAAAACCGAATAATTATAAAGGAGGTTCCTTCATGACCTATCTTCGAGCTACAGCTGTTCAAAATTAAATTGTCTTAATACCGAATTATAGTAATTTGCACTAATAATGTGCACTAAATGTGGCGTGCACTTAAATTTGCTAAAATTTGTGTGCGCTAAAATTTGTGTGCACTAAAATTTGCAATTCCGTGTGCGCTAAAATTTCAAATTCTAAACACAACTTTGATAAGAATGTTGTCGTAATATCGAATCTTAGTCGTTTACACCTGAATTTTTTTCAGGAGGAATTTTTTATGCACTAAATTTTTTAGGAGGCACTAAAACGTGCATTTGTGTAATTTGCACCTAAAAGCACCTAATTTGCACCTAATTTAGGTGCACCAAATTAGCTGCACCTAATTGCACCTAATTTGCACCACATTTGCACCTAAAATGTGCAAATGTGTTTTGAGGTATAAACAAAACATTTTTCAGATTGTACTTACTGTAGTTTCAAACTATATTTGTTTGAAACTTAAATTGAATTGTTCAAAACCTGAATTCTGCAATTAATGTCCTCTAAATTCTTAAAGCGAATGTAAGAAACACTTTTTATATACTTTTTCTTCGAGTTCAATTGGAACTTCAATTGTATCTTTAATGTCTTTTGAACTCTTTCGAATGTCTTCTGAAATTGTGCGCTTACTGTGCCTTGAGTTCACAAAATGACTTTTGATAGACCTTTTTCTGGTCGCAATTTAAAAAAAAAATAGTTCCAGACTTAGCTTGTTAGCTTAATCCCCTCTGAATTAAGAAAAAAAAACCAAATAAACACGGTTTCAAATACACCACTTAATAGATATTTTTCTAGTTTACATATATATATATATATATATATATATATATATATATATATATATATATATATATATATATATATATATATATATATATATATATATATATATATATATATATATATATATATATATATATATATATATATATATATATATATATATATATATATATATATATATATATATATATATATATATATATATATATATATATATATATATATATATATATATATATATATATATATATATATATATATATATATATATATATATATATATATATATATATATATATATATATATATACATATTTGGAAAAAGCAAAAATCTAGGAACCAAAACTCTTCTATGCCTAATCGAAAGGTTAAGCCTAAGGAGTAAAGCAAAAATACTGGCTAAAATCTAATAATATCTAACCAAAGTTTATTCTTATGTAATTAATTATGTAATGTAATTAATAAAAAACTTTTTTCTACAAAACAAACTTTTCAAAGAAAAGTAAAGAGCTCCATTTAGCCAAAAATGAGCAGAAATAAAGTCAAATAATCTTCCAAGCGTAAAACTACCACAAATCACTATCAAATGAAACTCAAAACAAACAAAAATTACAATAAATAGCCGTCAAACTCAAAACGAGCAAAAATTAACACGAGTAGGGCTGATAATCCCCATGCCTTCTCAAGATCAGAACATAATTTAGGATTTACTGAAAACAAAATACGTTTGAAATGTTTTTTTGTTCTTTTTGTTCATTTGTGTTTTTGTTCTTGTTTTTTTTTTTTTCAGTAAAGCACAAATTGTGTTCTGGTGTTTATAAGGCATGGGAGTTTCATTGATTTATTCATAGTTTTTTAGTATTTTTACGCTTGGAAGATTGTTTGATTTAATTTTTGCTAATTCTCGGCTTAATGGAGCTCTTTACTTTTCTTTGAAAAAATTGTTTTGTGGGAAAAGATTGTTTTAATTAAATTCCGTTCGTTTCTTATTAACATAGTCTTTTTCATGGAAAAAATAATATTTTATGTTTTCAGGTTTTTTTTTCTATAAGAATCCATAGTATGGGTTGCTATTTGTATGTTGAGGAAACTTTTTCAACAATTTTTAATTGTTGGGCAAAAATATATATATTTGGGCAACAAAAATATAAATTGCTTAATATAATAGCTTAATAGCTATAATATAGGCTATAATTATCAGCCATTAATTTTATTATAGAACAAACTTAACTTGTCTTGTGTTTTTTTAAACCAAAACATCTGTTTTCCGTTCACCTTCCCGTTGAAGACTCAAAAGCCGTTCTAATCCTTTCATCCTACGACACTAAACGACAAAATACGTTTTAAATGTTTTAAATTTTTTAACTTTAATAAATAAAAATTATTACAACTTTAAGAGATATATATCAGTATCAAACAGTTCGTGGTAGCGAACTGTAAGTAAGGAGCTACCCGGCACAATAATAACCGAAACTCTAAAAAACGGAATTTTGATACCAATAGATACATCAAAAGAATAAAATTTTTGTGCTGATTTCAAATATATAAGTTTCGTCAAGTTTAGTTCTACCCATCAAAAGTTACGTGCCTGAGAATATTTGCCTGATTTTCTAAAAAAGGGAGAAATACCCCCCAAAAGTCATATAACCTTAATGAAAATCACACCATCAGATTCAGCGTATCAGAGAACCCTACTGTAGGGGTTTAAAGCTCCTATCTGGAATTTTGGAATTTTGTATTTTTTGCCAGAAGAAAGATGTTTATTCGGATTTTTTTTTTTTTCAAGGGGTGATCGTATTGACCCAGTGGTACTAGAATATCACGGGAGGGCTGATTCAAACGGAAATTAAAAGTTCTATTGCTCTTTTTCAGTAACCAAGAAACATGGAGGGCAACTAGGCCCCCTCCCACGCTCATTTTTTCCCAAAGTCACCCGATCAAAATTTTTAGATAGTCATTTTGTTCAGCATGGTCAAAAAATATAATAACTATGTCTTTGAGGATGGTTTAATCCTACACAGTCCCCGGGGGAAGGATTGCAATTTATGAACTTTGCCCAATGTTCACGTATAGTAATGGTTATTGGGAATTATACAGACGTTTTCAGGGGGGAATTTTTTCTGGTAGTGGGGGGTGGGTGGGTACCTGGGAGGATCTTTCCATGGAGGAAGTTTTCATGGGGGAAGTAACGTTGCTATGAAGGGGGCGCCGGATAACCCAGCATTATTTATAAACACGATCCGAAATTAAATTGAAAAGAAACAAGTTTTTCAACTGAAAGTAAGGAGCAACATCAAAAATTAAAACGAACAGAAATCATTACGTATATGATTGGGTTCGCCCCCAAGTCAATACCTCGCTCTTTACGCTAAAGTTTTTTTAGTACATTCATAAGAGCTATTTATTCTAATTAACGGCCTTTGTGATTAAGGGGTCATTTTTAAAGAATTGGAACAAAATTCGAACTTTAGCGTAAACATCGAGATATTGACTAGGGGGCGAACCCCTTAATATACGTATTAAAAATATATGAATATAGAAGTCCGTTATGTAAGTTAAATCGTAAGTTACATATATTTATTACTGATAAAAACGTTCGTAAATAAAATTAAACAACTTTCGAGAAAGCCATTTAACCAAAAAAAAAAAGTAAAATTAATATGCAAATTTCGTTTTAATTATTCATGTACGGTGAGCCTTCATTAATTCAAAAATGTTCAGAAATTAAATAAATAAAACAAGTTTTTTTAACTGAAAGTAAGGAGTGACATTAAAACTTAAAACGAACAGATATTATTCCGTATATGAAAGGGGCTGTCCTCTGCTTAACGCCTCGCTCTTTACGCTAATTTTTTTTCAAAATAAAGTTGTGAGATAGAGTCAAACTTTAGCGTAAAAAGTGAGGCATTGAGGAGGGGACAGCCCCTTTCATATACGGAATGATTTCTGTTCGTTTACTTTCAGCTAAAAAAAAACTTTTTTTAAATTTAATATGTATACTAAACTGACAAGCTACAGCCATTTTTTTTTTTAGTAAAGTGTAAATTATGTTCTGGTTTTGAGAAATTATGGGGGTTGTCAAAGACATAATTTCGAAACCTATCAATTACGCTGAACAAAATGGCTATCTCAAAATTTTGATTAGACGTGTTTTGGGAATTGGAGGGTGTGGTGAGGGGGGGGGGAGGGGGGCTTTCTGCCCTCCAATTACTTTTGATTAATAAAAAGGGCACTAGCGCTTTCAAGTTCCAATCGAATGAGCCTATCGAATTTGAAGTTTTTACGAAAACAAATGGCAATCTAAAAATTTTTATCAAATACATTTCGGGATAATACGAGGCCTGGGGGGGGGATTATCCACCCTTTGATCACTCTCGATCTTAAAAAGGAGACTAAAACTTTTTATTACCAATCCAATGAGCTCCCTCCAAAGTTTATGCGATCACCCTTTCTACATAAACCTTATATGTCCCAGGGCATAAATTACAACCCTTGCCCTGAGGGCTGTGGAGGATTGTCATCCTCAACTTTTTTATTGGATGTGTTTGGGGAAATGGTGGACGTGGGAGGAGGGATTAGTTGCCCTCCAATCACTTTCGACCATTGAAAAGGGCAATAGCCCTTTCAATTTCAAATCGAATGAGCCCTTTTCGAAGTTTCTACACCATGTCCTTCAATACGAAGTGCAATGGTCTAAAAAAATAAACAATACATTGTGCCCACATCGCTCTTTACTTAGGCATCGCTAAATAGCGATGCCTATGATCAAGAAAAACATTCCAGAGATAATTCCAATCAAACCTTGCAGCCTGGACCCCTGTTTTGTGTCGTTGGTACCACATGCAAATTTCATAGGCCGGGCATCAAACGTCAGATTACAGTTAAGACATCAAGTTCGAGTCAAGATCAAGTTTTCGTCACTATTTAAGACGCAATTTCAGGGAAATAAATACAAGTTTCTATTGAATTTATTGCATTTGAAAATAGTAATTAATTATCTATAATAACTTATTCAATAAACTTTGACGCTTCCTATTCGTAGGTGTCTTATAGCAAAGTCTATGTCGTTAGTCGAATATTTTTCTTCGACTAAATCAGCTATCACCTGGAGTTCTAGAAACATCACCTGGATCAGTAACGATTTTTCTTATTTTGCACGTTAACTGACAGGCACTTAATGTTGCACGTCCTAATCGCCCCACAGGCTCAAATGACTTATCCATTTTTGTTATTATAAGCACGTTTAAAAAACAACAAGTCTATGTTGTTGGTCGAATATTTTTGTGTGACAATATCAGCAATATAGCTCTAGAAAATTCCTCTGAATCGCTAGTGTTTTTTTTTGTTTGTTTTTTGTACGTTAATTGATAGGCGTTTAATGTTACATATCGTGATTCGTTGCACAAGCAACAATTTTATCCATTCTTTTACTTAAAGCACGTTTAAAAAGCATAACAGTCCTTTGCATCACAAGAAAAAGATAAGAAGAAAGCGAAAAAGATAGTAGCCTAAAGCATAAAGTAAAACACGCTTACTCAAGACTAAAGCTATCCCAAAGCCAGGTCTCGGGAAAGTAGCTCCTAACTTCAACGCTAGTTTCACTGTCATCACTGGAGTAGAGAGCTTGTGGGTTGGGAATATCCCTGTTTGCGCTCAAAGGAAAGATAAGCGAATATTCATCAGCCACAGGATAAATGTCAAGTGAATGTTCAATTTTGAGGCAGGGCCTGTTTTGTAATTCTACGTCAGATAAGACAAAAAGTCCAGTCTCCTAACAAAAACAAATTTACTTTTACCAGTTGTTAGGATTATAACAATCTATAACCTAATTGTATTATCAAAATTTTGTTATCATCTATTACGTTACCTTTATATCTGTATCTATACGTTATTCTGTAATTTTGGAGAAGCAGGGCGTCCTTGATTGAAGTAGGAAGGGATCATATGGAAGGATTTAAATAACTTAAAGCACCAACCAAATCAAAGGGTGCCCCCTCGACCAAATTTAGATCTAATCATGTAAAAAACGATTTTAAAAGATTTCTCTTTTGGTTGTTTCATTTTTATGAAGGTTTTCGGGCAATAGCACATTTTCACCAGTGTTGCTACGTTGAACTGTAAAAATAAATTTACAAAACTAATTTGTTAATTTCGATAACGCTTTACGTCTGTAAGAGTTCAGACATTAACAGTCTCTTCATTCCCAGAGACAGCAACACCTTCTTAAGGTGTTTGGCACTATATGTTTTTAGCTTATTTTTGGTGGATTTTTTGCCCATGTTTCTTTTCATTTTATGTGGAGCAAGCTGCTACCCAAAACTGTATAACTGGAAATCTTAGGAATTCCTTAGGAACTGAATTCCTTAGATTTTCAGTTCTTTTAAGATATTAAATTTTCAATATTCAGTGTTTTATGACCTTAAAGACTGTCAAAATACTTTTGAAGATACAGTTTTGGTTCATCTAGGGCATAAAATTCAAAAGATTCAACTGACTCCAAAAAGCAGACCACTCTCTGAAACCCTTATGGGATATTTTAATAGAATTGTCAAGAATACACTATTTGTTCATCTAAAAGACGAGTTAAACCAAACCTTTTAACATTCTCCCAGTAAAATTCTTTCGAGCATATCATCTAGAAATTGCTGTTGAACCAAAATATTAGTTCGAAAAGCGTTCCATAGTTTGATTTCAAATTGAACAAGTGGTTACAATCACAAGTTGCCCCAGTTGCAGTCGCAGTTATAGTAGTAGAAGTAGTGGTAGTAACCCTGGAAGTTTCAAGTTAAAACTCTAGTTGTTCCTAAGATATTGCAGATACGCTCTTTTGATAACCTGGATGACATTGTCATTAGATTTAGTGCAATATCCCCGTCAATATACCCTAAAGTTTCACCTTAATACCCTTCGCCCTTTCGAGCACACCCAGAATAAAACATTCCCCCTTTCCAAATAAAAAATCCTATATTTAAATATTGGTAAATTGCATAATTTAGAACATGTCGCTCCTGGATTGTGTAGTTTTTGAACCTTTTGACAAATTCGATTAATATGCTCATCTATAAGCTTGTGTCAGTGTTGAGGGGGCATCAAGAATTGGTGAAGAGATCATTTTTCAGTGTTCCCCTCAACATGCTCAGAGTTTCAACTTAATACCCTAAGCGTTTGCTGAAACATTGATGATACGCCTTTATGACAACCAACATACAGATAGTGTGTTTTGTTTGTTTTTTCACACTCAAATGTATTTCAAATGTTTCATCTTAATACCCAAAACCTTTTGGAGACTGGGGATCAAACATGCCCCTTTCCTTGCCCCGAAGTCTGTGGCGGGAGGGGTCATGTTTTCTCTGGAGATATAGTTATTTGATCTTTAGATTATTTTGAACTAAATGGCTATCTCGAATATTAAAACGAATGTATTTGGAGGAAAGAGGGATGAAAAGGACGTGGACGGTGGGGGGGGGGTCATTCTCCGTTCACTTTTGACTCTTAAAAAAGGCACTCGAATGAGCTTCACCTATAGTTTCTACGACCACCCCTTCTATTGACTTGACTCTGAGGAATAAAAAATAATAAGTAATGCATTAAAGACTTATGCCTTTTTACTCCCTCAGGAGCAGACCAATTTCTTATCCCCTTAACGGAAAAGTTGTTCACATTATTTTGGACATACAGCCTTCGTTCATCTGGAGGACACAATCAAGCCGCCCAATCTTCTTCTGAGAGTTCATTATTAGGATCATTTTGGGCGTACGGTATTTTTTCCTCTGGGACAACATGTTAAACCCGCTCAACCCCCTCTTGGGAGCGAACCACTTTCTCACCACCTGATAAACTACTTATTAGAATTATTTGTGCATATATTTTTATTAGGTCAGGAGGAAATGTTCAAGCCAACTAATCCACTCCTGGGAATAAGTTTTATGAGCACTCCAGAGTTCTGTCAGTCCAAATGTCTAAGAAACTTGAAAAATGATATATAAGCTTCGAATCTGTGTTACTTACTTGTCAATTTAGGACACTTTGAGTCCATTCCTAGAGGGGAATAGATCCTTCAAAAACTTATTTATGGTAACCCTACGACAGAGCTAAGAAAATAGAAAGCAACAAACCAAAAAAACACGGCACCTCAAAATTTTCCCCGAAAAAAATGGTGCAATACAACACACAATGCTGATACAAAAAAATCACACACTTGTGCAAAAAGAGAACAAGTGAAACGAGGTCAATTTCTTACTTAAGGTTAAACAATTGCCATAGCCATGTTTCTGGGAAAAAAGTTCTAGTTTCAACACTCGAAGTTAGTGGTTCAACAATTTCGGGTTGATCCAAATTTGTAGTGGATGACCGATCCAATTTGAAATATGTTCTGCGATCGAAATCATGTATCTTGCCACGATAATAAGACTTTCTCATCTTAGCATAACCATCAAGTTGTGTAGGAAAACATGGCCGAATCTCAGTTTTCTTGTTCGTAATAACAAATAATCCGGCTTTCTAAAACGTACAAAAAAATTTAGAATCCTTGCGATGATTTTAGAAATTCGAGGAATTTGAAAGAACGAGTCTAGACTGTTAAAAAGACTATTTTTAGGATCGTTCACTCTGATTTTTCTTCTCATCCTGTTAAAATACTACTTTTAAAGCTCTTTCTCAAATTGTCGTTTCAAATTTAGGTCCAACTTCGTCGTTCGAAGATTCTGATCTCTGCTCAGAAGCCTTCAATTCTGATCTCTGGTCCTGTTAAAAGGGCTGTTTTTTAGGATCTTCCTAATATCCTGAATTAAAACCTTGGTTAAGACTCCAACGCTAGAGGTTAACGGCTCTGATTTACAATCTTTAGGGTTCTTAACATTCCTTCCAACATTCCTCCGCTAATTTCTGATTGAACATTATGGTTTCGATTTAAAAGAACGACCTTAGCAGCTCTGATTCTAGTTTCTGATCCTAATTGAAAGTTCTTGTTCTGAGACCACTAAAGTTTAGTCGCTTTACGATTGTTGATTCATTCAAAATTGTTGCAGATCAAGCCTATGCAGACTCTGTCTGTGCATTCAATAGAGAAAAAGACTTTATTTTTAATAAACCACTCGGTGCTCTGCGGGCAAGTAGAGAGTGGGGCCAGCATGTAAAGCGGGAACCAATTTAACTCTGTTTTTATTATTCTTATATTTTTTTGCTCTGTTTTGTATTAGGGCACTTCTTCTGGCATTCACACACTTGAAGACGGTTAGCCCTTCAATATTTTCGGTTTGTTTGCTGGGTTAGGTGGATTTTGGGGGCAAAGTAGTTTGTCCTTGTGTGGCTGTAACATTTGGCAACGCATAAAGATAATAATGGAGCTTAATTTCCAAAGTTGAAGGAATTTGTCCAGTCTCTACTTCCTTTTTCTCTTTCACGTTCTTTCTTTTGTTCAGTTTTTCCTTTTCTGGCTTTGTGGCTTGGTTATTTAATTATTCATTTGGTTTCCTTTTTCTTAAATATCATTTTTATAACACTCAATGAAAACAAGCTCAGCTCTCTGTTGGGGTATGTACCCTAGTATTCAGTTACTATGTTGCATTGAGCTGAGTCAGTAAACTCATTCATTCCTTACAGCCGAGTTTCTAATAATTTAGATATTTAAATATATATATAAATATTTAGTCAGTTTAGTCGTATAAAATTTAGAGTCAATGATTTTAAATAATTTAAATAGCGTGAATAACTGTTGGAAGTTTTTTTTTAATTTAATTATTAATATGCAAGCATATACAACCCCGTCCACCCCTCCATAAGACTGTAAACTTTTATATGTTTTTGTTGTCCAGAACTCTTTCTAAGTATTTTGGAAACTTCTTTAAATTATTCCTTGTATTTTGACCACACAAAAAACTTCCTCGGTTAACCCCTATACTTCATAAGTATAGGGATTTTCATCGATTTTCATCGATTTTCATCGATTACATCGGTTACATCGGTTAAATCGATTTTCAAACTTGGTTTGTGTTTGATTCCTCATATCGGACTTGTCAAACAATAACTGTAATTTTTCAGAAATGAGTTTTCTGCTTTTTTGTTTACTTTTTGTGCTTCTCACCATCTTTTTCTGTGATTCTTTAGTATTTTATACGTGAAAACAAATATACGTGAAATGGGGAAGACCAAGACTTCCAAAGTATTTGCTAGACTTGGAGTAAGTCTCAGAAGCGCATCCAGGATTTTTGACCGGGGGGGGGGGTTACTAATTTTTTTTAGGAAGGGGTAGTTACACAAAAAACCTCAAAAAACGCATACAAAATTTGTTTATGTCCATTTTTGTTACATTTTTACGAGTCAGACAAACATTTCGGGGGGGGGGGGGGGGGGGTTCAAACCGGGTAACCCCCCCCCCACCTGGATACGGCCTTGGTAAGTATCTATGCAAGAGAAAATTATTATAGAACCACAGAGACTAAAAACGGTACTTGTCTAGAAGCAGGTAAGTGCACAACAAAAGACAGCATCGAAATGTCAAACATGCTATTGATAAATAGGTTTCCGCTGACTTGTGAGGTATAAACAAAAGGTTTTCTCACTTCGGGAACCAGGAGCGGATCCAGGATTTTTTAGGGGGGGGGGCAAAATAGGTTGATCGAATAAACTTGCGTTAGGAGCAAGTTTAATTGATGAAATCTAGCGTTAATTAAATAAATTACACTACTTTAGAACATGTTAGGGGGGAACCCCCTCGCTCCCATGGATCCCCCCCTGCCGGGAACTATATTTAAACTTTAGTTTTTTGCGGTTTAGGGGGACTAAAAGGTACCTAGGTTGGGTTAGGTTACGTATTTAATATATTTAACTGCTAACTGTAACTGCTTAATCTACTTTAACCCCCTTTTTTCCTTTCTCCGTTAATAAAAGGTTCCAAAGGAGAAGTCAAAATATTCGAAGGTTTTACACTTACTATTTTTTTCCGACATCCTGAGGCCTAATTATAAATCTAGTCGTTATAATATCTTTATTTCATTTCTGTTGTACTTTGAAAACAAAAAGGGGCAGAAACGATAAAACATCAACAAACTCACTCCCTCCTTGCTCCCTCTTCCCCTCCTTAACAAAAAAAAATTAAAAACTTAATTTAAAAAAATTAAAGTAGATAACTTGCTATTAAAGACTAAGTTATCCAATTTCTTTTTGGAAATACAAAAGAAAGTAAAAACACAATGTGATTGTTTGAATAGATTAAGTAGAAACATACGATACTGTATATATCTTAAAACAAAATCATGAGAATAGGGAGTTCACTTCCACGATAGGCAATTATGAAGATTTTAATAGTAGCGGAACTCAAACGAAAAAATAACGTCGGCGATAAACAAGTAAAAATAAGACAAAAACATATGGGGCCGAACATCAAAAGAAATTGTAGATTTTTTAAAAGGTGTAGTTGTCTTTGGGAATCAGCAGGTTGTTAATGTTTGAATTTTTATGAGCGAAAAACGTTGCAAAATTTAACTAACTAGGTTTTCTAAATTATTTTAACGGTATAACATGGCAACATTGACAAAAATGTGGTAATGCCCAAAAAATTCACGATTTCAAAAAAAAAAGATATTGGCAGTTTTTAGGAACAAATAGACCTAAAATGAGTCCACGGGAGCAAGAAATTTTTTTATTTTGATGCCCTTGGCACTTCTGATAAAAACCTAAAGAGTAGACAAGCACAGTACCCTTGCTTCCAGACATAACATCTCAGATACTACCCTTGACGTCAGTGACTTGACAATTAATAATGGACATACAAATGGAGTAAATAATATTGGATCCAACTCTCCGTCAGATATTTCTTGATGCTTTGGTAAAAACTGGCGTTCAAACTAAAAACCTAATCTCATCGTTGTAAAGTTTAGAATATTTCACCCATTATAAATATAGAAATAATTCAAAATCATTCAATCTTTCAAAGAATTTAAGCAACTAGAAATACAAAAGAAAAGTGAATTCAATTTCTTTTTGTTTTTTTATTACGAATTTTGTTGGACGTGCCCAGAAGTCTAAAGCCTTCAGACGATTTATTCCTATAGACTATAGGCTGTTTTCTAACGAGAGTAAATTTCACTTTGGTAGCCAAATTTTATGTCGTTTGATTAGAAACAGTCGAATATTCGGCTAGATTTTGTTTCAGATCAGGCTTGAAATTCGTCTTTGGGTCTCCCAGTTGTGTGTTTAAAATCAAAAAGATCTTCCTGTTTAAATTAAATATTTATATTGTTAAAATTCCTATTTAAACTGGCAAATTAAATAGAAAACATAACAAATAATAGGAATAATTTTTAAAATACCCCCATCCCAAAAATTTCACAACACTTAAGATTTCCAACTTATTTTCCAAATTTCAAAAGTTTCCAGAATATCAAGCTATCTAAAACTAAATTTAAAGTTTGTTCGTTCTGTATTTTATCTTAAACAGTACCAATTGCACATTCTATTAGTTTTGCTATACCGTTTATAAACATACTAGAATTTTCCAAAAAGCACATTGCCCTCCAATCTAGTCCCTCTCTAACGGGAAAAAAAAACCCTTGTTATAGTGCCTTAATTCCCCTCAATTAAATCAAACCACATTTACTTAAATGAGCACTTACAAATTCAGGCATGTGAATTATGTAATAAATGCAGTTGTAATGACTTCAGGAAGGCGGGGGGGGGGGGGTGTTCGCCAAAAGACGACAAAACAGGTGGATGACAAGGGAAGTATAGAAAAATCTTTAAAAAAATTATTTCACTGAAAAGGTGAAATATTTATCAAATAGGAAATGTGCAAAATTCCTTTGAAAAACTACAAAAATTATGATATTATCTGTACGGTGTCCTGCAAGCATATACTTTTTTCATTCAATGAATCTTTCAAAATGAAAGATTATTTTCGTAAAACAAATAATAGAAAACATAAATATTAACATAAGCATAGAACATAAAGCAAGAACATAAACAAGAAAGGAAGAACATATAATAGCGAAGAACATAAATATAAACATAAGAATAGAACATAAGCAAGAAAACCAACATAAATATGACAAAATGCTAGTTATGACTTTTTTATACCAATTAACGGATAAAACAAATAGCAGAAAAAAACAACTCTGGGGAGTTCTTTTTCTGCTCTGGGGAGTTCATTTGTTGGACTTCAGAGCAGGAGCACTTCGGATTTAAAATTTCTTGAGATTAGATTTTATTTGTTTATTTTTTTTTATTTTTGAGATTAAATTTTATTTTTTTTACTTTTTTTTAGTTTTTGCCATTAGTCGATTACTCTAGGTACAATCAGAAGAGATTTACCGTTAGGGATTTAGCTCTTAACCTTAGGGGATTTGTACCTATAAATATACATACTTAAGAGGCATAGTTAAGGAGTCAAGTAATTTAAACTATTCAAAAAAGATCCGAAAGCCTTTTAGATCAAGAATCCAGCTCCATGATATCTATCACGGTATTTTGGGGTATTTTGGGGCTATAGGCGTATTTTGTCCCTATGATCTTTCTTCTTCCCTTCTGTTCCGAAATTCTTTAAATTGGCGATTCTCCATCGATTCATGTGGGTCATTTTTATTACTGAAAATTTGTATTTAGTTTTTTTTATTTATTTTTGTGACATTTTTGTGACATTTTTGTGACAACCTGCCTCGAAATTTAAAATTAATGAACTGTTGGAAAAAACTCCCATTGGGATAGAAGACATTATAAATCTCAGGTGTTTTCTCTGTCGATTACTCTATCCGTTAAAATCATATATTAAATTTCATAAGTAAAGATGCTAGGACTAAAAGATTTTAGTTTTAATGGTCGTATTTTAATGTGCATTTCTTTTATATTTTTTCAGTTGTTTTGGAGAGGACGTACTTTGGATATAGGGTCGAAATATTCATTTAGGGTAAAGTTCCACTGTCTTATGAAACAATTACCTGTTGTTTCTATTTGTTGTTTGTATTTACGCAATAGTAGTAGTAGTAGTAGAAGTAGCTGCCCTGAAAGTTTCAACTTAATAACCTTGTCAGTTCCTAAGATTTTGCAGATATAAATTTTTGATAACTTGGCTACATATAGTTTTATTTTAATTCGCTCAACATAAGCTTCAACATTTATGGAAATTTTTTCTCAATGCCCTTAGCCCTTGTGGACACATCCAGGATCAAACATTCTCGCTTTACTAATGACAAATTCTTTATGTAAAGAATGGACAAATCACATATTAAATTTTTATTTTAACATTGGAAATATATAAATCATGTGCTTATATTAATACAATAAAAATATAAAATTTTAATGAGATAAAATTAACAAATTTTTGATACTTTTATGAAATCTATTTATTTTAAATATATAATTAGGCAAACTAAAACTTACATCAAAAGCAGCAACAGCCTCCTGATGAAGGGTAGTGCTACCATACCATCTGAATGAGCGCCTCCTGCGTAAGTCTGTGTCATCTAAAAAATTGTAATTGTCTTTTAGAATTATTTATATTTTACTATATTTTTATGCTTTGATTGATTTATATTTTATTAAATTTAAAAATAACTTTTAATTATAACTTGTATTTGCATATTTTTAGTAATAAAATATATTTCAACTATATTGCATTTCATATTTTGATGTGTTTATTTATAATTAATGGTTCAACTCTATTTTAACGAGTGGTATTAATTAATTAGGGTAGTGCTGATTCTTGAACTGGTGAATTGTGGCTTTTTAAATTTAAAGTGAATGCCTTTCAGCACAAAGTCTTATTAAAAATGCAGGCACTTGTGTTTTGAATTAGCTTTCAAATTTTATAGGGCATACCTCTCTACATAAAGTTTCAAACACTTCGTGGTAATAAATTGCAAGTAAGGAGCGACTCGGTCCAATAGTAACCGAAACTCTAAAAAATAGTATTTTAATAACAACAGATACATCAAAAGCATTGGTTTTTTATGCTGACTCCAAATATATAAAGTTCAATAAGTTTAATGTTACTCATCCAAAGCTACGAGCCTAAAAAAATGTACTTGATTTTCAAAAAAAAAGGGGAAAACCCTAGTAGAGGTTTCAAGCTCCTATCTCTCACATTATGTATTTTTTGCAGAAGAAAGATCACGGATGCGTGTTTATTTGTTTGTTTTGTGTTTTGCTTTTATTTTACCCAGCGATGATGGTAATGAACCAATGGTCTTAGAAGATCGGAAGAAAGCTTATTCGAATGGAAATCAAAAATTCTAGTGCCCATTTTAAGCGAACAATAAAATTGGAGGGCACCTGGACCCCCTCCCACGCCAATTTTTTCCCCAAAGACAGCCGATCAAATTTTTAAGATAGCCCTTTAGTTCAGCATAGTTAAAAGGTCCAATAATTATACTTTTGGGGATGACATGACCATCCATAGTCCCTGGGTAAAGGGTTGTAAGCTACACTATTTGCCCATACTGTTCACGTATCGCTTAAATTCAATTCAAACTTTTTATTTCCTCCGAATACGAAGAGTAAAAATTAAAAAAAAAATAACCGCGCTCACTGGGAGAATTTTCCTAACCACTAACCACTGGGAGAATTTTCCTTGGAAAGAAAAGTAGGGAATTTTCCATTATAAATGTTAAGCGGAGGGGGGGGGGAGGATTTCCTGGCATGTTTTGAAAAATAGTCAGAAATTACTTTTTTTTAAAGTTTTTTCGACTAAAGTAATTTTTCCATCAGTAATGTGGAATAATTACATTCCTAACTAGTCTTTGTTACGTTCAAAACAACGTTCATCTCATAATTCTGTTTCTATTAATCAAACAAATCGGAATAATTACATTCCTTCTTCCACCCCCCCCCACCCATTTGATTCCGTGGTCTCCCATTGCCTTTCCTGTGCTCCTTAAAACGAAGTCCATCAAAATAATCCATATAAAGGGGGTCGTCCCCGTCTGGGGTGGGACGACGTCATAAAGAAAGATTTAAAGGAAATGGGAACTTCGTGGGCGGGTGTAAAAAGGGAGGATTTGAATAGATTGGGATGGAGAAAGAGCGTGCGTAGCTGTGTTGGCCTCAGGCGGCTTAGTGCTGCGGTGAGTTGTTAGTAGTAGTAGTAGTAAGTAGTCTTAGGACCGACAGGACTAAAAAAGATGAGATTTTTTGTCCTCAGACCGCAGAAATTTCCTCTACCTCCCTACCCGCTCAGAGGTAGGGAGTAGGACAAATGTAGATTCCTCTCACACCTTAGGAAATACTTGTCTGTCATATTAATACATTATTTGAGGAAAAATAACAGAAAAAAGTTTCATTTTCCAAAGAAACGTTCAGAGAAAGTACACATCAAACACAAATACCTTTGAATAAAGACAAACAGAGAAAAAAGTAAATACCATATTAGTTTTTGTCTATTAATTAGACCAAAACTAATATGCGTAACTAATATGCGTAACTATAGCTATGTAGCTCTATTGAACCGATTTTATCATTACTGATATGCCAATAAAAGCGTTCTATCCTATACGAAACGCAGCCAAAAAGCGGTAGCCAGCGTATTTGGCTCTATTTCAATAGGTTTTCTTATTATCGATCTAAAAAATAAAAACGCTCTATCCTATGTCAAAGGCAGCAAAACGTGATGTACCACGTACCTTAGCTATGTAGCTATGCTCATTATCGAGTTCTAAATAAAACCGTGCAGCTTAATCTCCACTACAATCCTTGTAATTCTTTCCTTTCTTTTAACCCTTGTAAGTATAGGCTATAACAACAAAGATGTGTGCGTATGACATACACTCGACACAGAGTGTATGACACTCGACACAGATCATTAACCTGGATCAGAAGCAGCAGTGGTTCAGTCCTGGAAGACACAAATAAATCATGTAGGCCAGAATGCAGAGGTTTGTTTATCCATACGCTCAACGCCGTCACTGCATCTCGGTTGGAGTGCCTTGGTCTCAACCCCAACAGGTGACAAATGAAAATCTCTTACCCTTCAGATACTGGGGTGGCTGCTGCTACGCAGGTTACAAAAGTTGTTGAAAAACTTGAGGATGGAATCAGGTCTGTAACCAGGTGCATCAATTTGAGAGCCTTCTTTGCGCAGTGGAATTATTCTAGCTATTAGGTTCTACATTCCTGATGCCGCCATAACATCCTTTGCGGATGACACAGCTATAACGATTGCTGGAAAGGCTTTGAGTGAGCTTGTTTCAAAAGCAAATAAAGTGCTACTTAACCTGCATGTTTTTACTAGTCTTAGTTGCTTAGCAATGAATGCAAGTAGAACTAATTACATGATCTTTAGTCGTACTGGAGTTATTGATAATGTTTTCGGTTTAGTTAATTTTAATGGTACAGAGAGTGAGCAGATATTTGATACAAGGGATCTTGGTTTTCAGATTGATTGTAATTTAAATTGGAGAAAACATAGTTAAATTGTATCGGTGAAAGTTGTGCGGGGCTTAGGGCTGATTCGTAGATTTAAACATGTTTTTCCTGTTTCAGTTTTGAAAATTTTATATAATTCACTTATTCATCCTTACATTGTATACGGTTGTTCTGTGTGGGCTAGTAATTTTGTTGTAAATTTTAGACGGATACAAATTGTGCAGGATAAAGCACTGCGCCTGCTCGGTGATTTTGAAAATTGTGAAAGTACAATGGAATGTTATCACCATTTTAAGATTTTAAATGTTGGGCAGTTGAGGGAATATCAGACAGGTATTTTTGTGTATCAGTGTTTAAATAAATTAGCACCTAATTATTTTTGTGATGTTTTATCATCGAGTTCTGCGTACCATTCTTATGATACAAGGAATTCTGCGGACCTAGTACATGACAGACGACACACTGCTTGGTCTAGTTTTGTATCTAGGCATGTGGGTGTTTCGGTATGGAACAGTCTTCCGGAAAGCACTAGGATGGCTGAAAGTGTGTCCTCTTTTAAAAATAGTTTAAAGAATTTCTTACTGACCAGGGATGGCTGAGGGGGGGGGGGCTGTAGTCTGTCTTTTGTCTTGTATAAGGATTGGTTTTCGGTTCCCATGAGGTTTATTTCTTATTTATTTATATGATTACAATTTTTTTTTTTCAATATATATGTAGTGAATAAAATCATGAGTCCTGCCACAAACAAATCTGTATAGATTAAGACGTGGTAGGTCTGTTTGATATGATTTTTTTGTGAATATTGGTCTTTAATAAAATGAATTTTCTCTCTTTTTCTCTCAAAATTCTTTAGCATTTTTGGGAATGTAAGCTTTAGGGTTTTATGATTGACAGGGCAACTGCTCTTAATACTTTATTGTGTATTCGGTCGAAACCAGAAGCCGAATCACCTTTGAGACTTTCTACGTTCAGCAGAATTTCAGATAGAGAGACGAGTAGGAGTGCCATTGACTTAGAGCAGGAGTGCCATTGACGAGTAGGAGTGCTATTAACTTAGAGCAGGAGTGCCACTGACGAGTAGGATCGCCATTGATTTAGAGGAGGAGTGCCATTGACTTAGAGCGGGAGTGCCATTGACGAGTAGGAGTGCCATTGACTTAGAGCAGGAGTGCCATTGACGAGTAGGAGTGCCATTGACTTAGAGCAGGAGTGGCATTGACGAGTAAGAGTGCTATTAACTTAGAGCAGGAGTGCCACTGACGAGTAGGATTGCCATTGACTTAGAGCAGGAGTGCCACTGACGAGTAGGATTGCCATTGACTTAGAGCAGGAGTGCCATTGACGAGTAGGAGTGCCATTGACTTAGAGCAGGAGTGCCATTGACGAGTAGGAGTGCCATTGACTTAGAGCAGGAGTGGCATTGACGAGTACGAGTGCCATTAACTTAGAGCAGGAGTGCCACTGACGAGTAGGATTGCCATTGACTTAGAGCAGGAGTGCCACTGACGAGTAGGATTGCCATTGACTTAGAGCAGGAGTGCCATTGACGAGTAGGAGTTCCATTGACTTAGAGCAGGAGTGCCATTGACGAGTAGGAGTGCCATTGACTTAGAGCAGGAGTACCACTGACGAGTAAGATTGCCATTGACTTAGAGCAGGAGTGCCATTGACGAGTAGGAGTGCGATAGACGTAGAGCAGGAGTGCCAATGACGAGAAGGAGAGCAATAGAGTTAGAGCAGTAGTTACATTGACGAGTAGGAGTGCCAGTGACTTAGAGCAGGAGTTCCATTGACGAGGAGGAGAGCAATTGACTTAGAGCTGGAGTGCCATTGACGAGTAGGAGTGCCATTGACTTAGAGCAGGAGTGCCATTGACGAGTAGGAGTGCCATTGACTTAGAGCTGGAGTTCCATTGACGAGTAGGAGTGCCATTGACTTAGAGCAGGAGTGCCATTGACGAGTAGGAGTGCCATTGACTTAGAGCGGGAGAGCCATTGTCGAGTAGGAGTGCCATTGACTTAGAGCTGGAGTGCCATTGACGAGTAGGATTGCTATTGACTTAGAGCAGTAGTACCACTGACGAGTAGGAGCGCCATTGATTTAGAGGAGGAGTGCCAGTGACGTAGAGCAGGAGTGACATTGACGAGTAGGTGAGCCAGTGACTTTGAGCAGGAGTGACAGTGAAGAGTAGGAGTGCCATTGACTTAGAGAAGGAGTGGCATTGACGAGTAAGAGTGCTATTAACTTAGAGCAGGAGTGCCACTGACGAGTAGTAGTGCCATTGACTTAGAGCAGGAGTGCCACTGACGAGTAGGATTGCCATTGACTTAGAGCGGGAGCGCCATTGACGAGTAGGAGTGCCATTGACTTAGAGCAGGAGTTCCATTGACGAGTAGGAGTCCCATTGACTTAGAGCTGGAGTGCCATTGACGAGTAGGAGTGCCATTGACTTGACTTCCAACTTTCCTTCAGACCAACACTATCCAACTTTCAGCACTTTCATCTCTCTTTTATCGTGCCCTAAACTGCTTCAAAAACACTCCAGCTTAATTGTATAAATAATCAAATTATCTTTGAAATTTTCACTTTTTGATGTATACTGCAGTTCCCTATATTATAACGAGGATCTTCTGTCGTATCAAATAATCTGAATATTCCCAACACATATAATATGTTCCCATATTATTTCAATTTCAGAAGATTAAAAATATACATAAAGATTAACAAAAACAAAAAAAAATTCACCAAAGGAATAAAAGATTTTGTAGAAGATGCTTTGAATAATCTCGTTTCGCGAAGAACAAGTATTTATTTTAGACGTTAAATTTTATAAATATAATTTCTCACCATCCTCAATTTCATCCTGATCCTTCTTGCAATACTGATAATCAGGAGTGACCTCAGATGTTCCATCATATCGTTTTATGCTGAAGTCAGCCAAACGGTCAAAAACAGTGTTTTCATCAAGCTGATTTTCTGGCTCAAGAAACGTTACAGACTTATCAACGACAACGCTGCCGCAAATTGAGTTCTTTTGTCCATGAACTGATAGCTTTACTTTCTTACCAGGCTTTTTCTTACTAGATGACCATTTCATTTGTACCTAAAAAGAAAATAAGTTAGATCAGACACGCAAATAAGATGTATGGTACGAGGTAAACAGTTACGGTTATGAGGCTACCGCTTTTAGGTTGCCTTCAAAATCGGACGAAAATCGATTAAAATGGAGCTAGAGGTTAATAGAATTCACTAAAATGTACGTGAGTTCGGATGTTTAGTCCTAAAAACAGGTCGCTTTTAACCTTCAAAATGAATTAACTTTCAAAAAAGCTAGAGGGTATCTACAAATAGAAATAGGGTTTCCCTAATTTGGAAATAACACATGTAAAAATGCACAAAGACCAATAAAGACATTTTTTACCTAAAAACGTAAGTTTGAATATGTGCTAAGTAATTTGGCACAAAAGAAGAGAGTAAATGAGACTTCCCCAACTTAAAAGAGATGTTCATGATAAAAAGAATCATCGAAAGGCTAATATTTAAGCTTCTTTATAATATTTAGTAGGCTACTTAAGATAATATTTAAGCTGAATAAGTTTTGAATAAGTTGAATCTCCTTAATAAATTCAGCGTCCCCTTTCTTATTGCTTAAGGTTTTATGCCCTCTAGTCAAATTATGCCTTTAAGGTTTTATGCCCTTAAGGTAATTGCCCTTAAAATTTTATGCCCTCTATGCCCTCTTATCCCACGAAGAATGGAGCGAAATTAAATACATAAAAAAGGAGCCTTGTGAACAATTTCAAAAATTTTAAATTTCATTCTCTCTGCTTCTAAAAAAAATGATTAGAGGGGCAAAAAAAATGATTATAGGCTAGAAGCACTCGAGTGTAGAACGCTATGCTTCCACTTTTAAGAAAATGCAGTGCTAACACCTTGCTTGAAAATATTTTCCCCAAACACATGGAATTCATATTTCCGCCCTTACCATACCCTTTCTCAGCTCGCATCTATTTCATATCCTACTTGCTGTTTTACTTCAAGATGTAAAAAACTTTTGTTATATCATTGGGAAAATCACTAAAACATCCCAACAGTTTTGTTTTCTTTATATTTGTACCAGCCCCTTCGTTTTATCTCTCGTTCTGCGTCTTTATTTACCTTTTTAATTTCTTTATAAATATTACTATTCATATAATATTTTATTCTTATGGCCGTTTTATTACTATAATTTTTTTTAATTTGCATAAGACGGTTTCAGCCCAATATTCAACGAATAATTTATTCATTTTGTCTCTAATGTATTCTATACCAAGTTTCGATTGTTTTTCTGTCTTTAAACGATTTTATGGTCTTATGTCCAATTAGTTTTGCTGTTCTTTTCTTTAAAAAGATATTGACCTGTTTCTTTTTTTACTCTAAAAACGAGTTCGTTCCATCTGGACTTGCAATATTTGATTTAAATGAAAAATTCCTTACATTTTATACAAAACATAACACTAGCACGCATGCAAATTAAGTATTTAACACAGGCATGGGTACTTAGGTCTACATCAGACTATTGTCAAATCATTCGCTTGTCTGGAAAGACCTTTCGATCTCTTCGCTAGTGTTCTAAGCCAGGGTTGCACCTGGCCTAAAATTTCACAAGACTAAAAAAGAAATAACTTGAAAAAACAAGCAAAACAACACTTTTTGTTTAAATCAGTCAAATAATTTTAGCCCTTTGATAGAATTAAAATACCCATTTCATATTTTTTACAGTTGAAGAAGCGTTATCCTGAATTTATTTTGCAATTTAGCAAAAATATAAGATAAATCTATATTTTGATCTATTATTTGATCTAATCAATCTATAATCAATCTATATTTTGATCAAAATCACTTAAGTCCTTCTAGTTGTAGAGTTTGGATTCATCCTGGCTGGTTCGCAGTATGCTATAAAAATTGTCAACAAGCGAATTTATAAATAAAAAAAATGACTATAGCTTTTAATATATTTGACTATATGGAAAACAGTCATTTTTTGCAGTAAATTAGTGGTTTTTTAATAAGTTTAACCATAACAAAATATCTTAGTTAGCTGTCGTTTTCTATTGTCCTGGGTTCGTTGGCCACAGAGTTTTCTGGTTTGTTGCGTTTTTTAGTCATTATTCGTACTATAGAAGATGGCTCAAATACCAGTGCCATAATGGTATCTTTGTATCTTTTTTGTCAACAAATCACGAGCTAAATATTCGCAGAAGTGATTACAGTCAGGTCTGCACCTGCTGCAAGTTGGATTTGAGTGTCAAAACAATTATTTTCAATCAACCAAAACAAGTTTCATCTTTTATAAGAAGTTCTAATTAGTTCATGTCTAGATACTGACAACAAAGTCGATTAAAGGTAGTCAACTAGACGAAAAAAAAATCTAAGCAAAATTAATTATTGTAATTACTTCAAAATGATGATGTCTAGATGCTGACGAAAAAGTTGACAAAAGGTAGTCAACTAGACGGCGAAGAATTCTAAGCAAAATTAATTAGTTCTAATTAGTTCAAAATGATAATGTCTAGATACCGACGACTAAGTCGACTAAAGGTAGTCAACTAGACGGTAAAAAAATCTAAGCAAAATTAATTAGCTCTAATTAGTTCAAAATAATGATATATAGATACTGACGACAAAGTCTAGGTGACTATAGGTAGTCACCTAGACGTCGAAAAAATCTAAGCAAAATTAATTAGTTCTAATTAGTTCAAAACGATGATGTCTAGATACTGACAACAAAGTCGACTAAAGGTGGTCAACTAGACGACGAAAAAATCTAAGCAAAATTAATTAGTTCTAACTAGTTCAAAATGATAATGTCTAAATACTGACAACAAAGTCGACTAAAGGTTGTCAACTAGACGACGAAAAAATCAAAGCAAAATTAATTAGTTCTAATTAGTTCAAAATGATGATGTCTAGATACTGATGACAAAATCGACTATAGATATTCAACTAGACGGCAAAAAAATCTAAGCAAAATTAAAATCCAGCATAAAACAAAATTAATGAATAACTAAGTAATAAGGCACGGAAAATCGGGTCAAGGTGTAAAGATTATTTCTTGCAAACTTTGTTTTACCTTTTCTCGCAACGATTTCATTTACTCTTATAATATACGTACGCATCGGATTAACGATGGTTCTTCACTACTAAGGTCTTTGCGTCAGCTCTAAAGAGTGTTGTTACAGCCTGATTTGAAGTCTGGCCCCAAATTACTGGGATCAAACCCACTACGCCGTCACAGGACAAAATTATGGCAATAACAGGAATTGTTTTATTTCTTGTGACAAACGGGATTGAACCACGAGAGCCGCAATTAGAAGCCACTGTCTCATCCACTGCACTGTCACAAAATTGCTGTTATAAGCCGACCGTTGCAACAGGATTTGAAAAATCTGTCATTTCTTCAAAACATGATAGTTTTCTTTCCATGAATATTTGCCAGTTTAAAATTGCCTATGGACAACTTGTTCTGGTACACACCATTATATGAAAAAGCAGTATTTGAGAATACCCATTCTATGCATTAAGTTATAGCATTCTATGCATTAAGTTATAGTTATAGATAGTTATATTTATAGTTATAGATTATTTGCTTTGATAAACCTTGGCTTAGAAGATTATATCCCAAAAAACGAAGAAAGAAAAGATAGATAAAAATCCAAAGATGGACTTTAAAAATTGCTTAAAAACCGCATCTTGATTTGATAGAGTCAACCAAGCTACGAGAATATCAATTCTTCAGCGCTTGCACTCTCCAAATTGCGAACACGGAACCAGTAAACAAGCCTCCATTGAAATGAAATTTGCAGATTCGCGTTCCAAAATTGCCGACTTTGCCAAATTGAAACATGCTTTAAGCTTTAATGGTAAACTACAATGATAGAATTCCTGGAAATACTGGAAAAACCTGGAAATATTATAATTTCTGCAGATGTCTAAAACGAAGTGAGCTTAAGAGACTCCTATAAAAATGTAAAAGTAAACAAAAATAAAAAATCGAACAAAAACAGAGACAGAGAGGGAGAAATCTCAAGATGAAGAAAACAAACGGGAATAGGACCAGTAGGAAAAGATAAAACTAAAACGACGCGGATATTTCACGTGCTAAGAAACAAAGATAAAAACAAAAATAACCTAAAATCAATAAAATCCAAAACCATTTTGTTTTAGGTTATTTTAGTTTTTATCTTTGTTTCTTATTTTTGAAAACGCCTTGTTTTGTACAGGAGAAGTATCTGCGTCACTTTAGTCTTGTCTGTTCCTTCTACTGGCTTTCTTCCTTCTTGTTCCTTCCTTCTACTAGTTATTTGTTCCTTCCTTCTCTTTGTTATATTTGTTCCTTCTCCTTCTCTAGTTATTTGTTCCTTCCTTCTACTAGTCCCGTATGTTTTCTTCATCTTGAAATTTTTCTCTCTTTGTTTTTGTCAAGGCTGGCCTGTTTGGCTTTAGATCTTTCAAAGAATTAAATAAAAAGTAGAAACACGGGACTTAAAAGAAAGAGTAAAAAGAAGAAGAAAAAAGCAGTAGCTCTACAGCTGATAAACAATAAGATTAAAAAGTAGAAACACTGGACTTAAAAGAAAGAGTAAAAAGAAGAATAAAAAAGCAGTAGCTCTCCAGCTGATAAACAATACGATTAAAAAGTAGAAACACGGGACTTAAAAGAAAGAGTAAAAAGAAGAAGAAAAAAGCAGTAGCTCTACAGCTGATAAACAATAAGATTAAAAAGTAGAAACACGGGACTTAAAAGAAAGAGTAAAAAGAAGAAGAAAAAAGCAGTAGCTCTACAGCTGATAAACAATAAGATTAAAAAGTAGAAACACGGGACTTAAAAGAAAGAGTAAAAAGAAGAAGAAAAAAGCAGTAGCTCTACAGCTGATAAACAATAAGATTAAAAAGTAGAAACACGGGACTTAAAAGAAAGAGTAAAAAGAAGAAGAAAAAAGCAGTAGCTCTACAGCAGATCCCCAACTGATAAACAATAAGATTAAAAAGCAGAAACACATATACACAGCATCATTTTGGAAGATCTTTTCACAAACAAATAAACAGAATGTTTTGTATGACGGGTTAGAAATATATAAATAAATATTAATAGCGGCCCACAAAGTGATTTTACTACTAGATGAGTATAAATGCCAAAATATAACTAAGAGCAATTTTTCTCTTGGAGACCAGCTTAAACTCCCACGTATCAGTATATCATTTTTCACTTCTTACCAATTAATCACACTTTTAATTTTGACTTTCTTTCCTCGCAGTTTCTGAAAATTCATCTAATGTTACTTACATCATTCAAAAATCTGGGTTTGATTTCTAATTCTGCTACCGCTGTTTGAAGTTCACCGTTCCCTCGCAGGGTGTAGGCCATAATCATAGCTTTTGGAGCATCTAAACAACTCGGTTTGTACGAAAATGAAAGTCTTTTCAGTTCTTTGGTCGACTCAGTTCCCTGAAATTAAAATTATCTTGAAATAACTACCTAATCTGAACAGAGTTTATAATGTTGTATCACAAACAGTCATTCTACATTTCTGTATCAGTTTAAGTGCTTTTCTCGTATTTCTGTCAATATAAGTATTTTATTTTTATTTTTTTTCGGGGATCAAGGGGGGGGTCTTTTGAATTATAATCAGATATAATGTAAGTAAATCCAAACAGTGGGGAAACTTACAAGAGTGAAACTGGTGCTTATTATGGTGCTTATACTGGTGCTAAGAAAAATTATCAGGACCATCTAACGTTTCACCATTTTCCATCTCAGGGCCACCCTAAACTGCTGTATACTTGTCTTTTAAGATACTTTAAAATTGCTAAAAAAAAAAATTTAATCAGGTTTTTGGCAACAGTGATTCCAATGGTAAAGTGTTGTGTGCTTGTCTTTTAAGGTACTTTAAAACTGCTAAAAAAAATTTAATCGGGTTTTTGGCAACGGTGATTCCAATGGTTTACTGTTGTATGCTTGTCTTTTAAGGTACTTTAAAATTACTAAAAAAAAAAATTGAATCAGGTTTTTGGCAACGGTGATTCCAATGGTAAACTGTTGTATGCTTGTCTTTTAAGGTATTTTAAAATTGCTAAAAAAAAAATTGAATCGGGTTTTTGGCAACGGTGATTCCAATGGTAAACTGCTGTATATTTGTCTTTTAAGGTACATAAAAATTGCTTTAAAAAAACTTAATCGGGTTTTTGGTAACGGCAACTCCAATGGTGCAGTTTTCATTTCGATTCAACAAAATTCAATATAGGTTTCAAGGTATTGTTCAGAATTTCTTTTCGCAATTAACTTTTATCATGAAGAGTAAACTAAATCATAGTTAACATTCCAAAATCACGTTCAGATGGCGATTCTAACTCAATTGGCTTTTTGTTACAAACACATTTAGAAATTTTCAGTGACTGCACTAGAGTTCGTTCTTTGCCATTTGGGGGTAGCCATAATTGTATTTGTGACACATCTCATGATAATTGAAAAACTTGACAAAAACATGATTGGAGGATATCTAAACTATTTTATTTAGGCTAAAAGCCCATTATTTCGGAAATGCATTAGAATTAACCACAAAAGTAGAAGTTTCTATACACAAGACTTAATAAACATCAGGAGTGACATATCAAACATTCTGGCAGGAAAGTTTAGTAAAAACGTACTAAGTTAGATTCAAATTAATGCAGACTGATAATCAATGATTTCAAATAAATTTTGGATAAAGCTTCTATGCAAAAAAAAACATAATTTTCGACAGTAACAAAAAACAGGCACTTGGGTGATTCCAAAAAGCAGTTGTGTATTCAATACACAGAGATGCAGTAATTCAATACAAAAGCACACATTATAAAATAAGACAGGATTGTAAAAGAGTTGTTTTGTTTCCAGTTTCCAGTTGCTTTGTTTTCAGTTCCAATCAGTTTTGCCACTTAAATTGCTTATTACAACTAAGAAACTAGACAGGAAAAATTCAGTAAAACCTGTCAACAAATCTGAAAGTTATAAGAGCTCGATGTTTAATATATTACCTAAATGTAGCTTGTTAAATAGTTCGTGGTAACGAGCTGTATATCAGAAGCGACCCTAGGTGTAATCTAAACCCTAAAAAGGGGGAATTTTGATAAAAAATGATATACCAAAATAATTTGCTTTGACGACTGATTCTGAATATACAAAATTTATTAAGTTTAAAAAAGCTGGGAAGCTGAGAAAATTTGCTTGATTTTCTAATAGGATGAAAAATATCTTTATAAAAATCAAATCATTAAAGTCAATACATAGAGGGCCCTGTCTTAGAGGTTCAACCTCATATCCACAAAAATATGGAATTTTCTTTTTCTTTTCCCAAAAAAAAGGTGAAGGATGCGCGTTTGTTTGTTTTTATTGTATAGAACCTATGGCCCTAGAAGATTGGAGGCGGGCTTATTTGCACGGAAATTAAAAGCTTAGATACTCTATTAAGTCTCTAAAACAATTGTGCCACAGGAAGCGGCCTTCTCTGCTATTTTGGGCACAAAACTACAGTTTTGTCCAATGTTGCTATGGACTGAAAATTATGAAATAACCAATGGATTTAAAAGCTTCGAAAAACTATACATTGAGCTTCCCAGTTGCAGAGGAAGTAATTTCGCACTATGGCCATCTGCTCCGCAAAGTCAGGTGTTCTATACAAGGTAAATGTTTAATATATACATTTATTTTAATGCTTCATTTAACTATGATGGTTCATTTGATTTGGTAATGTATAACTTCGCATCAACTATTATCATAGAGGGGCAGTGGGTCATTGTAGGCAAGGGACGGGTGCCTCAGATGCCTCAATGAGTGTATTTCAATGCCTAACATGCCTAAATCTCAAAACAAAGAAATGAATCTGAAAATGACAAACGGGTCTAAGGCCAAGAAGGAATCGAAGAGAACAAAATCAAACGAATAATCTCCTAATCAAACGAAAGTATAAATCTCCCTATGCCTTCAGGTTAATATAGAAAGGGGCGTGGGAAAGGAGGGTAGGGATTAATCTTTCATCTTTTCAATTAGAATAACCCTAAATAACGGTTCAGAGGGGAGATAGCTCCCTTGTTTTTGCAAAAAATGTTTCAAAAAATGTTGGCCTTTATTCTAAAGCTTCACTTAACTAAATTTATTCTCTTGATGTTTCAAATTATACACAAAAATTATATAGAGGATGTATAAGTGCGCATTAGCTAATATGAAGGAGAGGTGGTGGGTTATTGTGTAAGTGGGAGGGTTTACCAGATGCCTCAAAGGGTGCATTTTATTCCCAAATTTCCTAACTCTAATTAAGCTTTCAGATAAATTTAAAATGAGTTTGGAGAAAGGGGGCAGGGGTTGCAGTAGAAAATGATACCTAATCCTTCTTTATTCCCGAAAAAACTTTGGTCTACGCCTTTATTATGGCTGCTGGGGGTGATTGTGCCCCTCTCATTGCGACAGTCTTTTTTTTACGTAGAATAAAAGTATTCACAGGGTTACTGGCAAAGAGGTGAAAAGGGGGAGGGGACATGATAAACCATGCCTTAGAAATCAATATCTAATACCTCTTGATTCCTGGGAATATTTTCGCTTACACCTGTATTATTGGTGCTGGGGTTGAGGTTTGGGGGTTGGGGAGAGGGGTTGAGTGTCTCTCCTATTTCAACCATTTTTTCGACGTAGCATAAAATATTGCATTCACACATCGATCAGAAAACAGGTGAAACAATGGGGATGGTGTATATTAAGCCTCACCAGGACATTCCTTGAGGGCAAGAGGGGGGTCGAGGTTTAATGTCTGTTTAATGATGAATGTCTTCTTCTTTCCTGGGGGGGCATCACCCCCCCTACTAGCGTCCATGGAAAATATTCCAATAAAACAGGTTTTCTCGAAGAAATTTCTTTTAAAACAGTAGATAAGATAGTCTTATTAAAAAGAAATTATATTCCAACCCCAATCCTTGTGATAAATATTCGAGGGGTGCATATTTTTTCAGGATTAAATATCATTCTTGAAGCATCATTTTGCGAATATTAAACTTCTACATCTATTGGAGCTTCTTTTAAAGCAAATTCTCTTACATCTAATAGAGCCTTGGGTCAAACAGTTGGTAATAACAAAATGTAAGCAAAGAGCAACCCTTGTCACTAGAAACCAAAGCCCTATAGGTTTCTCTTAAAACACATGCAACAACAGAATATATATTCATGCTAATTTTAAATATTCAAAATGTATTTTAATTTTATAGCTACGCGTTAAAACTATTAGCGTATTTCTAAAAACGAAAATTAAACTTCCCCAAAAAGGAGTGTTGTCTTGACGGAAATTATGCAATGAGATTCAGCATGTATGAGAGACCTAAAGGCACGATATGCAAAATTTGGAACTTGTCCTTTTTCTTACCAAGTGAATGAATACGTTTAAATATATATGCAAATGTCAATGCATATATGACAATATGCTGGTATTAATAATATATAATATAAATATATAAATTAAAAACAGAATATGTAGAAAATTAGCAATATTTATTCCAAATAAAAGAGAAAGTGATGAGAAGAATAAATTATTTGATGTAGGTCAAATTAGGACACGTAAAAAAAGTACGAAGCGCAGCAATTCAAAATCATTAAGGAAAAGTATCACTTACGTTGTTCGGAGAAAAAGTTTGATATTGAGTTAGGCGGAGCGTCGGGAGCGAACTGAAAGAAATTGTCTTCACTTTCTTATGAACCAAGTCACCACGTGAAACTACCTGTAAATAAGACAAATCAAACCTGACTAGCAGCAAATTTTGGACGACGACAAATAAAAAAAAAGAACATAGGATACCGTATTTCATTTACGACGCTCGAAAAAAAAACATTCCCCCCAAAAATTCGGAGTTTAGCTGTCCCAGTCCACACCCAGTCAGGGGTAAAATTTGGCGACGATGGATATACAAAAGAAAAACTATAGCTTATATTCTGAATGACGACTGGGGAAAAAACCCCACCTTCCCCTCAAAAATTTGAAGTTCATTTGTCTTGATCCAAAAGAAATTCCATTCGATCCCTTATGCTTTAGAGAAAAAAGGTATGCTCACCGAAGCCATGTATTAAATTCGTCACCGGCAGAGAATAGATCATGCAGTAAGCTCACCAAAGACATGTATTGAATTCGTCACCGGCAGAGAATAGATCATGCAGTAAGCTCACCAAAGACATGTATTGAATTCGTCACCGGCAGAGACTAGATCATGCAGTAAGCTCACAGAAGACATGTATTGAATTCGTCACCGGCAGAGAATAGATCATGCAGTAAGCTCACAGAAGACATGTATTGAATTCGTCACCGGCAGAGAATAGATCATGCAGTAAGCTCACCGAAGAAATGTATTGAATTCGTCACCTGCTTTGTGGAATCCTTTACTAAGTCACGGTAGGTCACCCAGTAGGTCACGGCTGCTGCTACAACCGTGTCTTACTGCAAAATGAGATAAACAAAGAAATGCATTGCTGTAGCTTCAGGCCTCCGGCGTATGATGTTACAAAAGTTTATTCAATTTAGCCTAGAAGTGATTGTGAAAGGTCACACTGCCAGTAACATAGGAATACAATCATCCCAATTTCCGATATCAAGAACCCCACGTCCACACCTTGTCTGTGAAAGTTTGGGCGAAATTTAGCTAAGACCAATTTTCAAACCAAAATTTTGAAGCTGAATATAATAGTTCCAGGCAAAATGACTTTTGAAATTTAGTTATAAAAATATTGCCAAAAGAAAGGACCTGACTTTTGTTCAAATCTGAGAAACCCCTATACAAATAACGTGAAAATTCCTTTACAAATCGTTTACTTTTTTTATCAGACTTTTTTCAGGTTAAAACACATATCTTATCACATATATTTCCTTATCTTATCGCTATAGTAGAAAATCTAGATAAGAGCAGAGGTAGAGAGGGTGGGGAACTTTTTACTTTGCACTGGAAACACTGAAACAGCTGATGACTTGTACACGATAAGATCAATGCGATTATACAAAAGACCAACAGTTTTATTCAAAAAGTATTACACATTGAAAACACCTGTGCTTAACATTTTTAACCTTGCTCTAAGAGCTTAACACTTTAACTGCATTTCTAACATTTCATCAGAGACCAAAGACCAAAAGTCTCTGCCCCTCACCCTGCTCCCAGCTTCACTCTTTATCCCCCTCCCCAGCAATCAATTTTTGACTCCCTCTAAATATTTGGTTACGACCTCTTCAGACCTCATTCTTTATCGTTTTGCCCCACTTACATTCCTGAAAGCACTAATTTTGCAAGCCATCATCTCTAATCTGCCAAACGAGTCCTACAAATCTCAATATTTATTTCATTATAGCCGCAAACAGTGGGATGGAGCCACATTTTTCGGAGCTTATTTTTATTTACACTATATAATATGTATAAAATTTTATGTATAATATGATGTATTTTTATGTAAATGTATTTTAGGTAAACATGGAGCAGTTCATATAATTAACCTACGAACAAAGTGAACATACCACTCAAGGTCATTTTTATGTTCTTTCTTACAGATTCAATTTTAAGCTCTTTTAGGACCATTGAAAATAATAAACCTTTTTTGATTTAATTTTACATTTATTATTTTTTTTTCCTCTCTTAGTTTTATATTGAAAATAATAATTTCTTTCTATAGTTTTGGATATAAAAATGGGTTAAAATATTTCTTACAAAGTTATAATTTCATTATAAGTCCATTTTGTAAAGTGGTATAATTCACAAACATTGATTCGTCAAGATTAAGTTGAAAAAAAATTAAAACAATTCCGCCATGTTTTCTTCTTATTCTGTTATGCCACTTTAAAACTGCCGTTTCACGTCTATATTGAAAAATATCAAAGCCGACAGAAGAAATATGGCAGATAGAAAAATGGAGAAATTATTTTGAATTTTTTATCCGACTTAAGTATGAAAAATCAATGCTTATGGATTATATAAATTTAACAAAATAGGTTTGAAACCAAAGTTTTAACCCTTTTATACCCAAAATCCATAGAAAAAAAAATCATTTTCAAGGGCCCCAAAGAGGCTTAAAATAGAATTTGCAAGAAAATCGATTATAATATTCAGAAAGAGCACAACAAATAGCATCGACTGGTATGTTCACTTTATTTGTAGGTCAATTATATGAACTGCTCCATATTTACCGTATTTTACATGTGTTTTATGTAATATGTCTTATATAAAATTGTACGTATAATATAATATATAAGTACATTAATATGTCTAACCGTATGTAGATTAGATTTATGCTATGCATAAAATCGTTCAAACGAGTGAGAAATCTATCTTACAAAGTTCCCTGGGAAACCATCTAGCATATTTTCTTTGGATTTTTGAAGCATCCATTTTTCGCGGTCATGTTTGAAAACTATGGCTACTAGCGTCATCCTTTCTTCCAAACATTTTTCAACTGTAATGAGACTTCCTGTGTTTTGGGTAATCGTAGACACTTGGTATAAAACAGGGTTGGCACCCCTAGTAATTTATCACTATTTATAGTGACTTTTTATATTGTCTAGAAAAATCACTAAATCAGCACATAAATCACTAGATTATTGAAGAAATCACAAAATCAGCCAAAAAATACTAAAATCAAGTGATTTTCTCACCATGTGGCAACCCTGTATAAGAATGTTATCTGGCCATTTAACCCAACGTTTTATTTCAGATTTTGCTGTGTTACTTAGAACAAAATCTATCAAAACTAATAAAATAAACGTGGATAACCTGTTTAATCCTCCACCCAATCAACTGCCAGCCTTGCTTCCTACCTTAGAAAAATTATTTTCGGACACAGTCCAAAGTCCTTCCTCTTGCTTATTTAGTATACTATTCAAGAATCCTAGACCCTAGAACTTTTCAATATGGCGCATTGTTCTGGGCCAAGATGGATATCTATACTGGTATTGATAATTACACGTGACACATTAATCTGGCTTTGTTTTTGGTGGATAATCGATGGTTGGAGGCTGTTGGCCTATTTTCCGTCCCATCTTTATAGTCATAAGAGTATCGTATGGGTAGCGTAATCAAGTATTTGTCCCTTATTGTTAAATTAATTGTTGAATAAATTCATTTTTTGATCTAACAACTTTACTTTAAATTTCTTTAACTACTTTAATTCCCTATGTACAGGGTTGTCATCGCTAGTTATTTATCACTATTTCTAGTGACTTTTCATATTGTCTAAAAAAAGAAATCACTTAATCAGCACATAATTCACAAGATTATTGAAGGGATCACTAAATCAACCAATAAATCACTAAATTTTAATGATTTTTTCACTGGGTGGTAACCCTGTCCATGAGACGTTAAATGAAAAAGGCATTTCCTTGATTAGAATTTGCCTAAATTCTTTGTCTTATCACTTGCCATAAATACGGGAGTGTCAATCTGATCTTTTTATGTTATAAATCTCTTCGTTGCCATCAGATAAATTAATGGGTCTGTAGGACGTAGAAGACAGTAAGTTCTCTACACTTGACCTATACGCGTTATTTCGTGATGTTCACTGTAGACTGTAGCGTCTTCTTTTTCCAAACATAACGCACATTTGATACCGCACGTACTGACCCTGAGAATATACGTCAGAACCTTAGTTTAGTTGCTAGTGGTCGGAGAAAAAAATAGGCTTTTCCATAGGCTTCTCGTGATGTGTACATCGGCATAGCGCGTGCGCGAAGGCGGAGTATGAATATTGTGCGGTTTTAAATCTTTGTCACTTATTTTTAATGGAGAGTATATCCTTTGTCGATACTGTATATTCTGTCTACTGTGGTGATGTTTTAATCAACAATTCTTTCTCGGGGAAAATTAATGAACAACACATGGTTTCTGATGACGGTTTGGTCCCTGGCTCTAATTATCAGTTAAAAGTCCTTTTTATAGTTTTAGAAATGAAACCCTTTTTTTGTATTGCGTGAAATATTTTTTCATGAATTGACAAAACGAAAGAATTCCAAACATCATATTAAAAGTACTTTTCCAAATTTTTAAAATTCAAAATCGGTAGAAATGGGAGAACTTGTTTTGTAAACTTGTGCAAAAGAGAGCTGGAGCAAGCAAGAAGAGCCGTATCGGTACTAGCCGGCCTGTAGGTTTTAAACTGCTGGGAAAAGGCAGCTTCAGTTCAGGATCTTTACACAAGTCAAGAAAAGAAAAAAAAATGTACTATGTATTTGACCCTTAATTGAGGATATATTATGTTTTTTTTTTTTTTTTTTGTTTTTTTTTTATGGCTGGGATTTTGTGAAATTTGAGTGAAATTTGAGTGCAGTTGGAAGCCAAAAGGAGCCCATTTAGGTGTTTTTTTTTAAGAAGAAGAGAGGTTACTTACAGCTTTTTGATAAACTAATACGACTGGGAATACAGCCCATAATAATATATTCCTTTATTAAGTAGAAATGTAAATAGTTGTCCGAGTAATTAGAAAAGTCTTAGAATTAAGCGCTGGCACCGTTTCTGTTTTCTGTTCTGCTTCCAGGAGTACTTTTTCTATTCTGTTCGTAAAAATGAAATAAAGAGATGACCTGTTTTCAGTTTAATTGTTATTTTTCGAAAGAACATTGAATGGGCAATAAGTTTCTCTTTTTTTCTGCCTGATTGTTATGGGCCGGATTGTTTTCTGTCTGATGATATTATCCATTCCCTAAATTCATTGCTTCACTCATGGCCTTAGCTACTTAGCTAAAAATCTTTTTGTCCTTTCTCTTAGCTTCCCTTAATATTTTTCTTTTTGTTGAGAATTAATAGACGCCTGGAAAGAATTCGCTAATCAGCTTGTCCGAAAATCTAGGCTGATGAGTCATCACGCTGGCCACCCAGGAAATTTTAAACTGTCCAGACAGCGTTGTCACGGGGAGGCTAGTTTTTCATTTGGGTGGCGGGTGTCACTAATTGGTTCAGAGCCCCTTGAGCGGTTCGTCCTGTACTTATATATTTTGTCCGTTTTTAGCCAGTTGTGTTTTATTGAGAGAAGAAATAATAATAATAATAATACCAGTAGTAATAAAGTAGTAATTTAATAGTAATAAAGTAGTAAAATAGTAATTTAATAGTAATAAAGTAATAGTAAGTTTCTGACTTCTTTTTAGAAATGCCTATATTTTAGCTTCTCATCCAGGTTTTAGGTGGGGTTGCTACCATTTCGACTAACCGTCACAAGGACTAAACGTCATAACATCTAAAAGGAAAATCCGTCAGAACCACTAACCGTCTTAACATCTAAAAAAATTTATAAGTTTATATAATAGTAATTAGTATATAATAGTTTAGAAACAAATTTCGACTATCTATTTGCACATCAGGGGGGTGGGGATAAAGCATAGCATGTATTAAATACGTAACCTAACCTAGGTACTTTTCCCCCTCTAAACCCCAAAAAGTAAAATCTTAAAATTTAGATGTTATGACGGTTAGTGGTTCTGACGAATTTTTTTGTCGATGTTATAACGGATTTGGAAGACAAAATGACGTTATTGCTCCTGACGGTTAGATGTTATGACGCCTTCCCGTTTTAGGTTATGGGAAGTTTGATACGAACTTGTTATAGGAGGGCACTCCCATGCTATTGAGATATATTATACAAAAGAAGATATCTGGTGATACGGCTCTAAAGATCGAGACACCTTTGCCGAGCATAGATAAGATTACCGTTCGGTAATACCAGAAGGTTACCCCCTCCCCCTAAACTAGCACTAAGCGCGGGAATCTGAAGTGACATGTAAATAGAGAGGAGATTTTCCGAGAGAGTTTTCTTCTTCCAGAGAGACCTGTCTGGTCTCTCTGACTAGACGTTTAGGTTGTTTTACAGAGGGTGTAAAAAGGGAGTCTAAGTATTACTCCATTCCCCAACCTTTACTATCTAATGCTGCTGGCAACTTCTATTAATGACCAACAGCGGACTTTCACCCAACAATTATTGAAGGGAGCAATCAGCAGTAATTGATGGAAACTACTAGGCAATCCTTTTATGCTGTGAATGTATTTTGATTTCGGACAGCATCCAACATCACTTTGAAATAGTTTGACATTACTTTGACTCTGTAGTCATCATAAGGAAATTTTAATATACATAAATATATTAAAAAATATATACTAATATATTAAAATATACAATAAAAAATATATATATTTGAATTGATCTTTCAGTTTGGTGTGGTGCCACCACGTTTTCATGAATTTTCGCAACAAAAAACTTATGTAAGTATACTACGCTCTTGTACTAGACAGAGCATCACCAGTAATAATTGATGGAGTCATGAGAACATTTCTGCTAATTTTTAAAGCGTTGTCGGCTATTGCCTATCCTTGAAAAATAATTTGCGGCATATGTTCCAAACCATGCCATCATGTCTGGGGGGGGAGACTCGAAAATACAAACATGAATACTGTGAACAACATAAAACATCGTGCAAAACTTTCGCAAATTATGAGATTTTAGGGAGGGAAAAGAGGATAGACAAGAAGGTCCAAATCTATTGTGCATACACCTTGCCTATTGTACATACAAATATATTGTACATACACCTTGCCTATTTTACATAAAATCTATTGTTCATACACCTTTCCTATTGTACATACAAATATATTGAACATACACCTTGCCTATTGTACATACAATCTATTGTTAATACACCTTGCCTATTGTACATACACATCTATTGAACATACACCTTGCCTATTGTACATACAATCTATTGTGCATACACCTTGCCTATTGTACATACAAATCTATTGTAAATACACCTTGCCTACTGTACATACAATCTATTGTGCATACACCTTGCCTATTGTACATACAAATCTATTGAACATACACCTTGCATATTGTACATACAATCTATTGTGCATACACCTTTCCTATTGTACATACAAATCTATTGTACATACACCTTGCCTATTGTACATACAATCTATTGTGCATACACCTTGCCTATTGTACATACACATCTATTGTACATACACCTATTTTTCAAACTGAATACAAATTTCATTTGTATGTATAATAAAAATGTCACTGAATAAAAATGTCATTTTCAAAATATGAATAAAGAAAAAGTTTAAAGAGAAACAAACTAGAGATTCCTTTTCCAGTGGCTGCGATTCCATGTACAGAAAAAAGAATGTCTTTTAATTGATTCAATTATCTAGGATAAATTACTATTGCTCAGTTAAAAACTGGTAAATGTTTAGATTTTCATGATTTTTATTTTAGACTTTTCGATAAAAAGAGGAACTTCAGAATAATCTTAGGAATTTTCTGTACACTCTCTTTGCATAAGAACTTACCTGAAAGTGAACGTCAAACACATCGTCTGAATCTCCAGTAACCATAAGTGATATTTCCATTGGCTTAGCAGTGTCACATCTCTGAACTTTGGTGATATTGAAGAATTCCATTCCAGTTTCGGATGGTGAATAAACCTGTTTTAGTCGATGCCTACTCTCTGCTTTACCCATAGTTCCCTAAAAAACAAATAGCCAATCTTTATGTAATAGCATATTGTTTTCAACAACAAAAATAGCCACCTGCGTTCTCCTTTACCCATAGTCCCCTAAAAATCCATAAGCCAACAATTATGTCATAGCATCTTATCTCCAGTAAAAAAAAAAAGGTCTTGAATCTTTGCCCGCAGTTGAAGCTCTGCAGTTGCAGCTAGAGTTCTGCATCTCCAACTTCAACGAAATTATCTTCAACTGCAACAAAAACGGTCGTTAAAACCTGTCATAGGTTACACAAACTTTCTGTTTCTCTCATAGTTCCCCAAATAGTAGACCTCTATCTCATAATATATTATTCTCCATAAAAAAAAGAAAATCTCGAACAGGAAAAACGATTTCCGAAAACGATATTATACTCCATGCATTAATGTCATCTAAACTAATGCAAATTGAGTAAGGCATAGAAACAGCGAAGCTTTGAATTGTTCATATTATTACCATCACGCAAATACTTTTTAAAAATGAAGTTTAATCAAAGCACATAAATTACAATTTTTTAAGGGGGGGGGGGCGGGATAATCCTAGCTTCAAACTAAGATAACTTTGTTTGAAACACTAAGCACTACTGATATGGAACATTGTACGATTTGTGCTATATTTAGACGCAAATTCATCAACGGGATATGTAGCTCATCACCATAAAGTGTGAATGAAATTTGAATAATTTTGCATCAACATTTTTCTTCCTTTTCTCTCATAAAAAAAAATCAAAAAAAAAAGTTTTTCAAAGAAAAGTAAAGGAAATATTAAACTTAAAGTTAGCAGAAATAAAATCCTATAATAACTCAAAACGACCAGAAATTGCTATTAAAGAATAGATGAAACCCAAACAAAAATAAATAAACAATCATAGGAAACAAACATACATGTGCTAATGTAAATTTTTAAATAGATCTTAAAACGAGAAAAACATAAATTGGACATATAAATGAAACTTAAAAGGAACAAACAATCTATTATTATTAAAGAGTAAATAAACCCAAAACAAACATAAATTACATAAATAATCATAAGAAATAAACATACAAAAGGTACTAATATAGATCAATAAATAAATTTTAAAACGAGTAAAATTTACACTGAATATACAAATGAAGCTTAAAACGAACAAAAATCACTACAAACAAGAGTTTGGCTACTGCTTCTTTTCTTAAAAACCTACTTCATCGTTGGCCTTTTACTGAAAACAAATTATAATCCTGTGATCTAATCGTCCCTTTTTTAATTATAAAGCAGGAAAAGGGGATTGTATCCCCATTCTCTATTTCCAGGATTTTATCTGCCCTTTTATAATTTATGGAGCAAAACGCTAGGACTTTGTAATTGTCCTTTTGTACTCTGGGAATACAAATTATGACTGAACGATAACTTTTGAAGAGCACTAATGATTTGGAGTACGACGGGATATGACGCTGTGTATAGAGGAAAAGAAGAAAAATATACAGGATACGTGGCATATTCAAGCCCCTAGGAGGCATGCAGCTCAAACCGACACGATTTACTTATTTAAAAAATACTGCTTAGCTTCTTTTCTTCATTGACCAAAAGTACTCTGCGAGAAAAGAAAAAGTTGTTTCAGGCAACATTTTTTTGAACCGTATCCCAATTTATCCCTATATTTTTGAGGATTTTATTTATGTAATTTGTTATTTGGGCTAAAGAACGTAAGGATTTTATCCCTATTGTTTTATTATCTTTCAGAATTGTAACCTTTGTTAGAACAGATCCCATGGTATTTATCCCTATCCTTTTTTTATCTTGGGGATTCAATCTTTCATCTTTTTATTTTTGGAACAAAATAAATATAAATTCGATCCCTGTTCTTCTTTTTCCAGTGGGTTTTATCTTTTCTTTAAACGTGGAGAAAAACATTTGGATTTTAACCTATTATTTTTTATTCTTGACAGAAATTAAACAAAAAAAAGCATATTCTTTCAACTGAAAATATTTTGCAATATTAAAACTTAAAACGAACAGAGATTATTACGTATATGAAGGGGATTGCATCCTCCTCAACACCTCGCTGTTTACGCTTTAGTGCTGTTTAGTGCTTTGGAAAAAAAATTCTTATTGTTCTAATTAAACTACTCTTGTGTTTCAGGAGTCGTTCTTAAAGAATTGGGACAAAATTCAAACTTTAGCGTAAAGAACGAGGTGTTGAGGAGGAGGCAACCGTATTCATATACTTAATAATTCCTGTTCGTTTTAAGCTTTGTTGCCCTCCAATTTTTTTGGTCACTCAGAAAGAGCGCTAGAACTTTTAATTTCTGATCGAATGAGCCCTCTCACAATATTCTAGGACAATTGGGTCGATACAATCACTACTGGGAAAAAAAAAACAATTAAACACGCATCCGTGATCTTTCTTCTGGCAAAAAATACAAAAATCCACATTTTTGCACATAGAAGCTTGAAACCTCTACGATAGGGTTCTCTAATACGCTGAATCTGATGGTGTGATTTTCGTTAAGATTCTATATCTTTAAAAGAATTTTCCCCCCTTTTTTTAAATGAGGCAAATTTTCTCAGGCTCGTAACCTTTTATGGGTAAGACTAAACTTAATGAAACTTATATATTTAAAATCAGCATAAAAATCAAATTCTTTTGATATATTATTGGTATCAAAATTCCGTTTTTTAGTGTTTCAGTTGCTATTGAACCGAGTCACTCCTTACTTACAATTCGTTACCAATTTTTGAGCATTTATTGGTAGATGGCTCTGAATTTTTAGCCGCCAGAATTATCATAATTCCTAGGCGTGTGACAGTTATAAATTCATTAATTATAAGTTAAAATTAATGAAAGCATTTAAAAAACTCTTGGATAATCTGATAAATGCAACCCCTTGTTAAAATGACAGTTCGTGAAAAAAAAGATTGAAATACAAAAATTTATGGTAATTATCTACTGTAATCATAATACAGTTCTTACACAGTAACCAGCTGTAGTATTACATACCATTCCTCGTTCACCTTCTACCAATCTACCAATGCCATCTACCATCTACCGTCTACCAATACCATTCCTCGTTCACTTTAAAGGTCATTCACCGCATCACCTATGATGATTTTGACGGGTCGAACATCCAATCTTGAGTCAAAGATAATTCAGAACAACCTTAAATTGATTAATTGACTGTCTATTTTGATCATGCCCGTAAAATTACGGCAAAAAATGAATGTTGTACGTATTTACCCGCACTGCCAACCAAAAACCGTAGCAAACGCTCGTTCGATTGTAAAAGATGGGTTTAAACAAAGAATCAAATCTTGAAAAACAACGACTCTGGTCAGTAGGAAGAAGAAGAAGAGAAATGACACGAATATCTCACCTGTCACCAAAAAGGTACCCTTATTGCTGCATAATAACATAAAAAAACAAATACGAAACCTAAAGTCAAAGAAGAATAAAAATAAAACGATCAAACCAGTCTAAAAATTACTACTCCAAGATCAAACCACTGGAATGGAAAATATTGCTAGAAAGAATAGCGAAGATATTGCTGATTCCAACCATTTCTTTGTGATTAATTTCTGAACAGCCAACTTCTTCCAATGTTTCCTAGTGCCAAATTTTTGAAAAATTTAACCTCAAAATCGGAATTTCAAAGAATGACCAATTGCTCAATAAAGTGCAGTCGTCTTTTGCCAGCACAATGGTTTAAAAAAAGATAAATTCTTTGCATACTATTTCAATAAAAAATTACATTCAATAAGATATCAAAGTGTCTATGTATCGATACAAAAAAATCATAAGAGCCAATGGCACTTCTTATAAATACTAAGCCAACGTTGTGACACACAAATATTTCACAAATTAAAATTACTTCACTATGAAAAATGTAAAATTAAAATCATATAACAAATCTAATATTTGAGAATAATCAATTTGGCTGGAAGTTTTTATTTCTAAAACTCGATGCCTGGAATTAGTATCTGGCAACTGTTAATTCAAAATGGACTACAAAATTTCATCACAAGTATTTGGAAGAGTCTTTTTTGGATAAAATACGTTTTAAAATATTTTACTCTACTTAACATATTTTGATTTTATTTTCTATTATACATGTTATTATGCCAATTTAGTTCTCATGAGGGACATTTTTTTTCTTTTTTGCCCACATTTACCTTCTATTGAGATTTCTTCTTTGAATAAAATTAAATCCATGGGTTAGTTGGCATTTTCTCATAACTAAGATACCCAAGTGATACAAATGCCAGATTGGGCTAATTTTCAGTCCACTGATCCCAAAAAATATCTAAAATCTATCTTCACAGTATATTATTGGCCATGCATGGAAGTTTTTATTTCTAAACTTCGATACCTGGAACTAGTATCTGGCAACAGTGACGTCAAAATGGACTACAAAGTTTCATCACAAGTATTTGGAAGTCTATTTTGGATAAAATACGTTTTTAACATATTTAACTTTACTTAATATATTATGATTTTATTTTCTATTATACATGTTATTATGCCAATTTAGTTCTCATGAGGGACTTTTTTTTGCCCATATTTACCTTCTATTGACATTTCATCTTTGAATGAAATTAAATGCATGGGTTAGTTGGAATTTTCTCATAACTAAAAGGCCCAAGTGATACAATGCCAGATTGGGCTAATTTTCAGTCCACTGGCAAAAACAAATATTTAAATATATCTTCACAGTATATAATTGTGTATGCACGGAACTAATTTTCTCAAATAAATTTCCTGGGAGAAAAAGTCAAACTGGGCTCATTTTCAGGCAACTGGTATAAGAAGGATTTAAAACTAGCCGTCATACATAAAGGGCAATTAGCTACTAAAAGAACTAACTTCCTGGACTAAAATGACAAAGTGAGCTAACTTTCGTTCCACTGAGAAAACAAAGGATTTAAAACCAACCTTCACAGGAAATGATGAGTCACAGGTCATTAATTGAGCTAATTTCCAGGGGCAACTGTTAAATTCGGCTAATTTTCAGCTTAGAGGCAAAAAAACTTACCGTTACCGTGTATGAAGTGCAATTGGCTATTGTCGGAACAAAGGAATACTCAATATATCCATTTTTGTCAGTGGTGGAGTTTTTGCATTGTTCAGCCATTGTAAAATTAGTACATCGAGCAGATAAGCAAAGCTTGATTACTTGGTTAGCCAGAGATGTCTTATCCTCCGTCTTCAGTGTCACCTATAAAATACATTTTATTTTAATTTGTCTAATAATAATAGAAAATCAAAGAAAACTGAAGGGCAGAAGACCAGAGTTACCAGAAGCTCGACCTAGAAAAATTTTATATTAATGAATACTTACTATTTTTTTTTTTTTTTAAGAGAACTAAATGGCCCCCTTTATAGGCTTTGAAATATTTGTGGGAATAGTGCCGTATACTGATTGTGATGTTTAAGCAGGGATATTTCCTCTCCCCCCCTTTACAGTTCATCCTTGTGTTTGACTACATCTTAAGTAATTGCCAGAGATATGGGATTGATATTGGTGAGCTGGCCAGACTTGGAGATCTCGATTTTGCTGACGACATAAGCCTTCTTGAAACTTGCAAACTGAGACTGCAGACCCTTATAAATAGTGTTAAAGATGCAGCAGAACAATTTGGACTGAAAATTAACACAAATAAAACAAAAAGCATGACTACCAGTGGATCTCCTCTTGATATTAAGTGTGGAGCTGACCGAATAGAGCAGGTGGTTGAGTTCAGATACCTGGGCAGTACAGTCGAAAACACTGGCTCAAACGCAAGAGAAGTCCAACTTAGGTTGGGACAAGCACACGAGGCGAGTTTGGGAATCTCAAAAATACTCCTTGAGGCTAAAGATATGACTGTTCCAAGGCAATGTTCAGTCAGTACTGCTTTACGGATCTGAGACCTGGCACCTCAACCAACAAAAAGAGAAAAAATACAATCATTTGAAAACACTTGCCTCAGAAGAATCCTAAATATAAACTGGATACAGAGGATAAGAAATGACACCATCAGGAAACAGGTCCAACTGCCTTTAATAACAGACGTTATCCGTCAACGTAGATGGCGTTATCTTGGGCATGTCATCAGGATGTGAAGAAATCGCTTGCCAAACTCTATCCTCTTCTGGCAACCAGAAGGATCAAGAAGACGAGGCCATCCTAGAAACACCCACAGACGTTCACACAGAAGAAACTTGTCAAATATACATGCGTCCCCCAAGCCCGAATGGGAAGACGTACTAGCTGCAGCACACCTCCGAGATGACTTGAGACTTTTCGTGGATGCCCTAGGTGCCTCTGGAGGCACAGGAGGAACTAAGGTCTAAGGTATTCATAAATGTTTATCAAAATTATTCACTAGGCCACCTTTGAGTAGACAGGCCTTATTTATGAAGTTAACTAATTTTTCATTATTTCATCTCTATCATGTATTATTTTCATCTTTACTATTTAATAATCACCCTTATTTCATCACCACTGTTATCATTATTTTTTACTCTGTCTATAAACTAAGTTTTATTCCAGTGTGTTACAATAGCAATAAATAGCAAAAAATTATAATAAACACGGAAAAGTAAAGAGTTAATTAATATATAAATAAATACAGATAACTACCAAATAAATAATTAATTGACTAGGCTTACGGTTAGTGGAGCGGCATTATTTATGATGCTAATTAATTTTTCATTATTTCATCAATATTATCTATTATTTATTCATCATTATTGAAAAATCTTCACTTCATCATCATTTCAATCACTTCTTCGTCACTGCTTCTTATGTTCAACTCCAACTGTAAGCAAAATTTCATTTCAATGTGTTTTAATAGCAATAAATAGCTCAAAATTATAATAAAATAAAGACAGAAAATTGATATTGTCAGTTTAAGTTTTTTAAAAGGGTTAAAAAAAATCCATCAAAAACAAAACGAAAAAGTTATCTAATGGTGTAGTTGCTAATGTTCGTCTATTATCCATCCATCCCAACTTTCATCCTTTAGTATTAGTCTGATAAAAATGAATATATCCCCCACAAGTCACGTGACAGTTGCATGTAAAACAAAAACACCTTGTCCTTTGTAGGCCAACACCATAATTAATTGAGAGTACCAACAGTAGAATGAAAAAAGCCATAGAATAAAGTGTTTCAGGCGGAAGTAAAATGAATAATAGAGAAAAACAAGAATAACGCCTTAAACAAAGCTAGAATAAAGAACATTTTCAAGGAGAACAAAGAAAAAAGTTAAAAACAATGAAACAGAAACAACAATCCTTAAAAAAAACTGGGGAAAGTTTCTTTTTTCCATTTTCTTAGCTTTTGCCATTTGGTCTCTCTAGCAGAGTCTGTAGCACAAGTCTCTGTAGTATCTCTTTCCTTAGATCTAGCAAGTATTCTTTTAGGTAGAAACTGAGTCTGTTTAACAGCATTGTAATCTTCATTTCGACCTATCGATGCGATTGCTGAAGCCTGTCTAGAGCTGTAGAGAAAAGGTTACTTGGATTTGAGAATAATTGCAAGCGAAGAATACTTGTGATTCAATGGGCTGATAGAGTACCCAACACCAGGATCAGGTTTTTCACCAAGCAGCCCCGAATAACCGATGATGTTCGACAGAGAAGGTGGCCATACTGAGGGCACATGACTCGGAATGAGGCAAGGGCGATATCCCTATGACATTTAGTGCGGGAGTCCTCCGAGCTTCCGAAAGAGTGGTAGACAACAACTCACCATTGGCCGTTCCCTCAAAAATTTTAAAAATACATTCCCCCCCCTTCCTAAATTTTGTGACTTGATGCCACTAAAAGCAGCCGTAAAGGATGGTCGATCTTTTCCGAGTTGATAGTTTCCTTATTTTTCTCATGGTGATCACTTTTTTGTCAGGTACTTGTTTAGCTCGACTCTCATATCTTTCTATCTCTCTTTCTTTTTTCCATCTTGTGATACCAAAATGTATGATGTATTTTTCACCCAAAGGCTATTTTTTTAAGCTGTTGCTCTTTACATGAAGAATCATCCCAGAATGTGCGACCAAATAACCCCTCTCTTAATTTCTTAAGATCATTTGTTCATTTTAATGTAGTCAAAGAAAAAAAAAATTATTTCGTGACTCCCTCCCTACTAATCTCAGCCGCAATTGAGAATCTCCTACATACCCTCAACTGCTACCCCTTAATCCCCGCAAGCCCAATGATATTAGACCGATATTTCGGGGTAGTCGTTAAAAACGAGGTAGTCTGCCTTCAGGGTCAGCATACGTCCAGCACGATCCTGAATTATGTAAACTAGCTATTGATCAAACATCGATTTTTGGCGGGAAAGCTCTTAAATACCGTTTGATCGGCCTAGGTTACCAAAGTTTAACAAGGGTATAATCTAGAAACGGCAAGGGTACCTGAGTAAGTCAAAAGACTTACTCAGAACGGCTCGGGAACCTGAGCAAGTAGGTAGAAACGGCACGGGTACCTGATAAAGTCAAAAGACTTACTCAGAACAGCACGGGTAAGGGAGTACTTAGGTAGAAACGGCACGGGTACCTGAGCAAGTCAAAAGACTTACTCAGAACAGCTCGGGTACCTGAGTAAGTAGGTAGAAACGGCACGAGTACCTGAGAAGTTAAAAAGACTTAGTCGGAACAGCACGGGTACCTGAGTAAGTAGGTACAAACGGCAAGAGTACCTGAGTCGGTCAAAAGACTTACTCAGATGGGCACGGGTACCTGAGCAAGTAGCTCGAACCGGCACGAGTAACTGAGTAAGTAAAAATACTTAGTCGGAACAGCTGGGGAACCTGAGCAAGTAGGTACAAACGGAACGAGTACCAGAGACAGTCAAAAGACACTATTTGCACCAGAGTTTTGAAATTATTTTTATTCCTTTGTTTGATCCTGTGTTCTTTTTTTCATAGTTAGTCTTTTCTTAGTTTCTACAGGCTTTGATAGAGGTTTGGTACCATATTAACTATTATCTGCTTTTCCTTGAAAAATATAGGTAATTATGCGTTATTATTTCAGATTCACTTCAGATTGTAGGTAAATATTCATTTCAGATCATGAATCATTTCAGACTATTTCATTATTACTTCTATATTATTTCGGATTCTTTGTGACGTAACTCCAAAACCCCCTAAATAATGAACCACTTTTGTTAATGGGAATTTTGCATGATGCCATGACGTCATATAGTGATACGTAATAGATGCCAAATAGATGTAGTTTTTTTTTGAAAAACCGCATTTCAATTCAATCGAATCACTAGATCAGCCTCCTTAATACTTGCCTTTAGAGATTATTACCCCTCCCTTTAAATCCACTCGAATCACTTTATCAGCCTCCGTAATCAGGGAAGGACGTAAGGAGGAACCCTCCCTATCAATTCACTCGAATCACTGAATCCGCCTCCTTAATCCTTGCAGGAAGAGAGGAGGAACCATCCATTTCAATTCTATAGCATCTCTTTATCAGCCTCCTTAATCCTTGCAGGTATAGAGGAGGCACCCTCCCTGTAAATCCACTCGAATCACTGGATCAGACTCCTTAATCCTTTAAGGAAGATAGGAGGACACCTCCATTTCAATCCAATCGAATCACTTTCTCAGCCTCCTTAATCCTTGCAGGAAGAGAGGAGGAACCATCCATTTCAATCCAATCGAATCACTTTATCAGCCTCCTGAATCCTTGCAGGAAGAGAGGAGGAACCATCCATTTCAATCCAATCGAATCACTTTATCAGCCTCCTGAATCCTTGCAGGAAGAGAGGAGGAACCATCCATTTCAATTCAATCGAATCACTTTTGGCCTTTTAAAAAGAGTTAGAGCTTTTAATTTGCGTTCGAAACAGCCCTCTTCCAAATTTTCAAAATTGTTAGGTTGACACGTTCACCGCTGGGGAAAAATAAAATGAAAACGTATCCGTGATTTTTTCTTCTGGGACAAAATGAAAAATTCAATATTTTTGTAAATAAGACAGGAGGGTTCTCTAATATGCTAAATTTAATGGCGTGATTTTTATTAAGATCACTCAAATTTGAGGGGTGTTTCCCTATTTTTTCGAAAATTAGGTAAATTTTTCAGGATCGTAGCTTTTAATGGGTAATCATTAAACTTAATGAATTTCATATATTTGGAGTCAACATAAAAAGCCAATATTTTTATATATCAATTGTCATAAAAAATCCTCTTTTTTAGAGTTTCGGTTACCATTGGTCAGAGTCGCTCCTTACATAAAATTTGTTAAAACAAACTGTTTGATTTCAGGCTTCTTCATTTACGTACTTAATGACCTCAAATCTTTTTCGACCAGAGCTCCTCCATTGACTTGCTTAACTGTGCAACCTCTTTCTCCAGTAATCGACTAATGGTTAAGCACTGCCTTCCACTTCTGCGCAGACCTTGCGGTTTCCAGTACCAAACGTCCTATGGGAGTTTGCCCTCTTTCATTCTTGTCATATATCTCCAGTACCTCAAACGTCTCTTTCGAATTTCTTTAGTGATTAAAAGCTGCTTGGTCTAGGCTCCAATCTACATATTCAGTATTCTTTCAGTCCAGTGTACTGCAAGTATGTTTTTAGATGTCAAATGGTGACAAATGTTATCATTCGGACGAGAAGAGTGAGATTTTGACTGTTGATACATTGGATGCAAGCCCAGTGAGAAAACTCTTGGCGAAGCTAGAAACGCATTGGGGAAAAAAAATTACTTATGCTTTCCACCTAATCAGCTTGGTTTAGTTGCTAAACGAAGCTAAGTGGACATGACTTTTTCTTGGTGTGAGTCTGTTCGCAACGACTGTGAGTCTGAAGCAGAAAGAGCAGTTGTTTCTGAGAAAGTTGACACATCAAAGCCCATCCCCACAGCTGACAGTGAAACACACTTAGACGCTGAATCTGTTGGTACATGAAGACCAGGTGTGGGGACAGAGACGGATGAGGATACGGATTCCAACTTCTTCGGCATCTATCAATGACAAGCGCAGTCCTGTTTTACTCAAACAAACACCAATAATGAAAACTGGGCTAACCGCGATGTCTGGGCTAAAACAGGGGTAAACCGCTATGTCTACTAAAAACTAAGAACTAGGCTAACTGCTATGTCTTTCGAAGCAACGATGAAGCGAGAAGCGTTTTCAGCAGTCACCAGTTTATCTAGGGGAAGTTACAGCGGATTGAATAGCTGGAAAACATGTGCTCAAATGTAAAATGGATTTAAGAGTTTAAATATCGTTTGCCAGCACAGTCTTCCTTACATTGTAAAAAGGAGAGACAAAAAGGTAGACACTTTGCATATGTTTAAAGTTTTTTAAGCTAATTAATAAATTAAATTGAATCGACGGTACTAAATAAAAAATATGCGACAAAGATTAAACTGGAAATGGATATTATAGACTTGTTTACCGGGCCAATTACTGGTATACCAAGCTTGAAAACATCAGTGCCACCCATCACTATTGTATACGATGAATCTTTGAGATCAACTGTTGCTGTTTTATTGAAAGAAATTCCAGTCCCATCTTCAGTTACAACGACGAAAAGCCCAATTTTCATGCTATACCACTCATTAGTGACATAGGGGGAGTGAATTCAGACATCTTGATAGTAGTCTTATGGCATCCAAGTCCCTAAAATATATTGACACATTAAAATAATTTGATTAGACAAATTTACAATTAGTCAAATTGTTATTTTAATTAGAAGTTAGAAATCGGTCGATTCAAATTAACTTGTAAATCATAGGCAGCGCGATCGCACTGCCTAAGTAAAGAACGATGTTGGCACAATGTATTATTTGTTTATTTTTTTTTGCTTTAGACCAGGGCACTTCGTATCGAAGGAGTTGTCGTAAAAACTTCGAAAAGGGCTCATTCGATTGGAAATTGGAGTGGCTTGTGCCCTTTTTGATAGTCGAAAGTTATTGGAAGGCAACTAACACCCTTTCCACGCCCACCATTTCCAAAAAACACATCCCATGAAAATTTTGAGATAGCCATTTTGTTCAGCATAGTTGATTTCCAGATAGAAATTATGTTTTTGAGGAGGACACTCCCCCACAGCCTTCAGGGCAAATGTTGTAAGTTATGCCCTGGGGGCACAAAGGTTTTTATAGAAAGCGTTGTCGTAGAAACTTAAAAAAAGGTTCATTCGATTGAAAATTAACAGTCGAAAGTGATTGGAGGGCAAATAACCCGCCGCTTACGACCATCTTGCCCTAAAAAACATCCAATAAAAATTTTTAGATAGTAATTTTGTTCAGCGGAATTGAAATTTCTGGTAACTAGCTCGTTGAGGTTGGCAACCCCCCCCCCCCCCCAGATCCCTCAGGGCAAGGGTTGTAGGTTATCCCTTGGGGGCATATAAGGATTTTATAGAAAACTTTGTCGTAGAAACTTCAAAAAAGGATCATTCGAATGGAAATTGAAATGACTAGTGCCCTTTTTAATAGTCGAAAGTGATTGGAAGGCAACTAACACCCCTTCTACACCCACTATTTATCCAAACACATTCAATCAAAATTTTGAGACAGCCATTTTGTTCTAAGTAGTTGAAAAATCCGGAAATTATATCTTTGAGGATGACACTCCCCCCACAGTCCTCAGAGTAAGGGTTTTAAGTTATGCCCTGAGGGCATATGAGGTTTTTATTGAAATCTTTGTCATAGAACATTGAAAAAGAGCTCATTCGATTGGAAATTCAAAGGGCTAGTGCCATTTTTAATATTCGAAAGTGATTTGTGGGCAACTATCCCCCCTATCACACCCACCTTTTCCCCAAACACATCCAATCAAAATTTTTAGTTAGCCATTTTGTTCAACTTAGTCAAAAGTTATAGAAATTAGATCTTTGAGGATGATAACCCCCTCAGAGCCGTCGGGGCAAGGGTTGTAAGTTATGCTCTGGGGGCATATAAGGTTTTTATAGATAGTGATGTTGTAGAAACTTCAAAAAGGGTTCATTCGATTGGAAATTAAAAAAAAGTGATTGGAGGGTAACTAACACCCCTCTCACACCCACCATTTTCCCAAACACATCCAATAAAAATTTTGAGATAGCCATTTTGTTTGACGTAGGTAAAAGGTCCGGAAATTATGTTTTTAAGGATAACACTCCCCCCAGAGCCCTCAGGGCATGGGTTGTAAGTTATGCCCTGGAGGCGTATAAGGTTTTTTCTATAGAAAGAGTTGTCGTAGAAAATACAAAAAGGAATCATTCCATTGGAAATTGTGACGGCTAGTGCCCTTTTTAATAGTCGAAAATGATTGGACGGCAAGTAACCCGGCTCTCACGCCCACCATTTCCCCAAACACATCCAATCAAAATTTTGAGATAGCCATTTTGTTCAACGTAGTTGAAAAGACCGGAAATTATGTCTTTGAGGATGACAACCCCCTTACACCCCCCAGGGCAAGGGTTTTAAGTTATGCCCTGGGGCATATAAGTTTTTTTCATACAAAGCGTTGTCGTAGAAACTTAAAAAATATTTAAGGGCTCATTCAATTGGAAATTGAAAGGGCTAGTGCTCTTTTTAAAAGTCGGAAGTGATTGGAGGCAACTGACCCGCCTCTCACGCCCACCATTTTCCCCAAACACATCCAATCAAAATTTTAAGACATCCGATTTGTTTAACGTAGTTGAAAGTTCAGGAAATTAGCTCTTTGAGGATGACAACCCCCTCACAGCCCTCATGGCAAGGGCTGCAATTTATGCCCTGGGGGCACATAAGGTTTTTATAGAAAGCGTTGTCGTAGAAACTCAAAAAGGGCTCATTCCATTGGAAATTGAAATAGCCACTGCCCTTTTTAATAGTCGAAAGTGATTGGAAGGCTTGACATTTTTATAGTAAAGATCGATGTGGGTACAATGTATTATTATATTCTTTTTTTTAGACCAGGGCACTTCGTACCGAAGGAGTTGTCGTAGGAACTTTGAAAAGGGCTCATTCGATTGAAAATAGAAAGGGCTGATGCCCTTTTTAATAGTAAAAGTTATTGGAGGGCAACTAATCCCCCTCCCACGCCCACCCTCCTATTTGCCCATTATGTTTAAGAACTAAGTGTCGCCTTAAGATTAAATCAAAATGCACTGGGTTAATGCTAATTCACAATAAGGCATCTCAGCAGTATCCCAAGAATGACTGAGGGTATTATGTTCAAACTTTCGGGACTGCTTCTGCTCTTAAAATTTAACCAAATCAAAATAGCGTAAGTGTATCCAAGCTATCAAAGAAAGTAAACAGAATTTCTTGCGAATGGTATCAAGTTTTCTATTTCAGGTCAATTAGAATAGGTATGAAACTAAATTAAACACTACCATTTGTATCCAGATTTTAAAAGGGTGTATGTTGTTAAAAATTGCTGAAAATTTTTTCTCCAGCATACAAATAGCAGGCCAAACTATAATCTTAAAAAAACGAAAAGATTTAAAGCATTATTTTCTTTTTCTCTGAAAAGCACTATGTAAATACAAAACGAACAGAAATTAAATAAAATAAACTTTTTCCACAAAATAAGTTTTTCAAAGAAAAGTAAAGCGATAATAAAATCGAATAATCTACCAAGCTTGAAACTACCACAAATCAGCATTGATAAATAAATGAAACCCAAAACAAACAGAAATTACAATAAACAACCAAGTCAAACTCAAAAAGAGCAGAATTTAACATGAGCAGGGCTCAAAATCCTATGCCTTCCCAAGGCCAGAACATAATTTGCACTTTACTGAAAAAAATACAAATGAATGTGCATTGTCAGTTTAATGTACATATACTGATATTTAGTAATCAAAATGTTAATATTATTTATTTATTAAAGTTTTTCGTACATGTTGTATTCTGCTGCGTTCTACCTATATAAAATATAAATATAAAACAAACAATGTACAATAAATACAATAAGCAAATATATAACAAATTTTATATTACAATAATATACTGTATGCTATTTTAAACTACTAATTGAAATGAGAGTCCTCACTTTTCCAGAAATGTGCAGAATACTTCTAGTCGTTGAGTCCTCGCTGTGAAGTGGCTCACTGACAAGACGCGTCCAGTCCCTCTGCCAGAACCTACTCCAAGACTTGTCAATGACTGCAGAAAGCTTGTATCCCATTTGACAGGGTTGTCCATACGAATATCTGTTAAAAACATTATCAAACAAAGCTAAAGTTAAAAAAGTTAAATCTAATCTTTTCTAATTATAAATGAAGCAAAAAGATTTAAAAAAAAATAAAATCTATAATAAAAAAAAAACTTGGGGATCATTTTTATGAAACATCAAGAATTGAAGCGCTTTGAAAGAATTGTGAAAGCTTCCTAATTCTGACACATGTAATATTATTTTTATTAAATACATTCACGCTGTTCGTCTCGTCGTTTTAGGTTATTTGAATTCATCAAAGCAACTAAACATTCCTTTTTTGGTTCAGGTTACTATTGTCTGTTGTTCATCCTTTTGTTTTATTGAATTAAGTATACACTATATTTTATCTTATCTCACTGTAATCTTTAGTATTTTTAGTAGTTTATTTTTACTTATTATTTTTGATATTTATGATGTTTTGATATTCTGGTAGGTGATATACTGACATTTTTTACCGATATTCCGATATATCAGTATTTTGAAATGTTGATATTTTGCGAACCTTGCAGAATATTGATGTAATTCCTACGTTAAGACGTGGAGAAGGTGCGGTACGTTGATTTATGTATAATTGATTTTTTCACCTCTTTGGGGGCAACAACTAGGGTGAGAATTACCAAAAACCAAATCCGGGAGATGAGTGCTTTCTAAACACTGTGTGCGTCCTAACCATCTGAGCTGTTGAAATTTCATTTTATTGGGAAATTTTTGGTGGAGAATTTTCTATTTTCAGAATAGCATCCTGTAGAATTCTTGTACAATTATTTAGCATTCTGTCTTCAAGAACCGAATTTCCATTTTTTTGCAGAATTGAATTTGTCCAACTTAAAATTTCATAGGAATTTCAGATTTGTAAAAACTGCAAATTTATTTTATAAATTCTCTTTACGAAATTTACCTTTACCTATAGAAATAAGACAGGGCAGGTTACTGTTGTCAGTTTTTCTTTACTTATTTCCATTTTTTTTTTTTTTTTTTTTTTTTTTTTTTTTTTTTTTGCAGACTTTATTGTTTGCAGATTTTGTAAATTTTAGTCACAGAGGCTTTTGATTTATCATATAGCTTGTTCATTAACTTAATTAATTCACAACTTACATTTTGTTATTTTGTCTAATGTATTATCTGCAGATTTATTGTTTGCCAAATTACTTGATAATTTTTAGTCACAAAGGCTTTTAATTAATAACGAACTAGTAATCAATTTGATAAATTTACAGCTTCCTTTCCTTCTATTTTATTGTTGGCTCAATTCTTTTTTGTCAAGGTAGTTTTTGTCGTGTTGTATCTTTTCTGACTTGCTGTTTGCCCATTTTTTCGCTGACTTTATTCACAGAGGCCTTGAACTGGCATAACTTTTTGTTAGTACGATTAATCTAAAACTTATTTACATTTGTTTTATTATTTGATGATTGAGAACACACAAAACCAATAATATACGCAACAATCATGCCTGCAACAACACTAACACCACGTAAAGCCAGAATTGGAGAAGATGTTAGCTTCTGATAATCCATTTAACTACCCTGACTACCCACAGCTTTAGGAGTTCTTTTGACTACCCATTTGACTATGTTAAAAACAATAAAGTATCTAAAGCGAGACTGGTCTATTGTGACGAAACAAAGAAGAAAGTCTTGAAAAACAACGGACCTAAAGCCTTTAGGAAAATCAAAACAGAACAATCAAACAAATATTTAGCCTATCTACTTAGTGTTGCATACTAAGTGTTTCTCAACACTTAGTGTTGAGAAAGAAAGAATCTAAACCATAACAATTTTAACAAAAAGGCCGAGTTTCCTAACGGCCATAGACCCTAGCCGTAGACCATATAATACCCTAGTCCAGGCCATATAATATCCTGGTCATAGGCCACTGTTGGCCAAGGCTTACGCCTTGATTATGCTACAAACAATTTGTTAAGGAGATTCAGACTCCCATTCCAGATTAAGCAATTGAAGGAAGAAAAAAATTAGAGGAGTAAAACGTCCATCTACGCATCAAACACCACCAATTAATTAGCCTTTATACTTACTGCAAAAAATATCAGGGGTATACCCTGATGTGTGTTTGTACTATCTTATTCGAAAGGACATTTAACTGAAAGGATACTACGGATAACCAGAAAAGGTATTTTGTGGTTTTTTGCTTCTTATCTTTCGTTCCTTTCTTAAATTAAATATAAAAAAACAAGTTTTTCAACTGAAAGTAAGGAGCAAATATAAAACTTAAAACGAACAAAAATTATCACGTATATGAGGAGATCTGCCCCCTAGTCAATACCTCATTCTTTACGCTAAAGTTCGAATTTTGTTCCAATTCCTTAAGAATGGCCCTTGAATCACAAAGGCAGTTTAATTAGAATAGATAGCTCTTTTAAAAGTACTAAAAAAAAAACTTTAGCATCAAGAGCGAGGTATTGATTAGGGGGCAAACCCCTTTATATACTTAATAATTTCTGTTCGTTTCAAGTTTTAATGCTGCTCCTTACTTTCAGTTTAAAAAACTTGTTTTTATTTATTTAATTTCTGATCGTTTTTAAAATAATCCTTAGACATCTGGCACCCCCTTTATAGATATGTCCCTTCCCCCATGAAAAAATCCTCCATGGAAAGATACTCCCACGTAATCCCCTCCCCCGACCCCTCCCTACTAGAAAAAATCACTCCTGAAAACGTCTGTATACTTCCCAACAACCAATACTATATGTAAACAATGGGCAAAGTTCATAACTTGCAGCCCTTCCCCCGGGGGCAGTGGGGGATTAAGTCACCTTCAAAGACATAGTTATTAGATTTTTGACTATGCTGAACAAAATGGCTATCTCAAAATTTTGCTTGGGTGACTTTGAAAAAAAAATTGAACGTGGGACCTAGTTGCCTTCCAATGTTTTTTGTCACTTAAAAGGGCACTAGAACTTCTAGTTTACGTTCGAATGAGCCCTATCGCGATATTCTAGCACTACTGGATCGATACGATCACCCCTGGGAAAAAAAAACAATAAACACACATCCATGATCTTTCTTCTGGCGAAACATACAAAATTCCACATTTTTGCAGATAGCAGCTTGAAACCTCTACAGTAGGGTTTTCTGATACGCTGAATCTGACGGTGTAATTTTCATTAAGATTCTATAAATTTTAAGAAGTGTTTCCCTCTTTTTCAAAAATAAGGCAAATTTTTTCAGGCTCCTAACATTTGATGGGTAAGACAAAACTTTATAAAACTTATCAAACAATTCGTGGTAACGAACTGTAAGTAAGGAGCGACCCGGCTCAATGGTAACCGAAACTCTAAAAAACGGGATTTTGATACCAATAGATACATCAAAAGAATCAAATTTTGATTCTGATTTCAAATATATAAGTTTCATTAAGTTTAAGCTTACCCATCAAAAGTTACGTGCCTGAGAAAATTTGGCTGATTTTCGAAAAAAGGGGGAAAGACCCCTTAAAAAAGTTATAGAACCTTAATGAAAATAACACCATCATATTAAGCGTATCAGAAAACCCTACTGTAGAGGTTTCAAGCTCCTATCTGCAAAAATTTGGAATTTTCCATTTTTTGCCAGCAGAAAGACACGGATGCGTGTTTATTTGTTTTTTCTTTGTTTTTTTGTTTTTTTTTCCCAGGGGTGATCGTATCGACCCAGTGGTCCTAGAATATCGTGGGAGGGCTCATTGGAATGGAAATTAAAAGTTCTAGTTCCCTTTTTAAGTGACCAAAAAAAATGGAGGGCAACTAGGCCCCCTCCCCCGCTCATTTTTTCCCCAAAGTCACCCGATCAAAATTTTGAGATAGCCATTTTGTTCAGCATGGTCGAAAATATGATAAAAATGTCTTTTAGGATGACTTGATCCCCCAAAGTCCCCAGGGGGAGGGCTGAAAGTTATGAACTTTACTCAATGTTAACATATTGTTTTGGTTATTTTTAAGTCTACAGACTTTTACCGAGGCGAAGTGGGCGGGGAGGGGGGGTACGACGAGCGACGGGGGCTATATGGAACGATCTGTCCAGGAAGGAAGTCGTCATGGGGGAAGGGACAGTGCAATGCCGGGGGCCCCGGATGTCCAATCATTATAAAATAAAAAAATCAGGAATTAAATAAAAAAAAAAAAAAGTTTTTAAACTGATAAACTTATTTTGTTTAAGAGGTAATTTTTAAATAACTGGAAAACAAATTATAACTATAGTTTAAATAGCAGGGTATTGACTAGGGGGCGAACCCCCTAATATACGTGTTAAAAATTTATGAATATAGAAGTTCGTTACGTAAGTTAATTCTAAGTTACGTATATTTATTACTAATAAAAACGTTCGTAAATAAAATTAAACAAGTTTCGAGAAAGCCATTTAACCAAATATAATATGCAAATTTTGTTTTAATTATTCATGTACGGTGAGCCAAAATCAAAACCTGCATTAATTCAAAAACGTTCAAAAATTAAATAAAAAAAACAAGTTTTTTTAACTGAAAGTAAGGAACGACGTTAAAACTTAAAACGAACAGAAATTATTCCGTATATGAAGGGGGCTGTCCCCTCCTCAACGCCTCGCTCTTTACGCTAAAGTTTGACTTTCTCACAACTCTATTTTTTTAAACAATAAAAAAACTTTAGCGTAAAGAGCGAGGCGTTGAGGAGGGGACAGCCCCTTCATATACGGAATAATTTCTGTTCGTTTTAAGTTTTAACGTCGTTCCTTACTTTCAGTTAAAAAAAGTTGTTTTTTTTATTTAATATATTTGAAATCAACATTAAAATTCGAATCTTTTGATGTATCTATTGGTCTCAAAATTCCGTTTTTTAGAGTTTCGGTTACTATTGAGCCGGGACGCTCCTTACATACAGTTCGTTACCACGAACTGTTTGATAAATGTCTAGATTGTACATTTGATCCACAGAAGATGATTAACAGAAGATGACAGTTCGTTACCACGAACTGTTTGATAAATGTCTAGATTGTACATTTGATTCACAGAAGATGATTCATCTCTAGGATGAATGACACGTGCCGTATCTCTCTCTGTGTTTAGTTCATTTATTGCTTCTACTATCCCAGATTTTCAGCAAAAAAGGTTGTTCTTACCAATGTTTTACGAAAACATAGTTTTAAAAATCCAAGATTTTCATAGTTTTTTTTTAGGATTGGACGCAAAATTGCAACGACTGTCATAACTTTGACAAAATGGTATGCAAATCTGTACTCAAATTTAGCAGTTGAAATTTCAGCATCAAATTAGAATGTCTTGCGGGCACAAAAAAACATTTTCATCATTTATATAATAAGAGCCAGAAACTATATATTTATAAATTTTATATTAATCCTTGTTTATGCTCAAAAATTAAAAAATCTGGTTTATAGGTCTCCAGTTTTTTATGTTTGAAGATAAAATCAAATGGTCTTTTTATTTACTACCTAATTAATATATTAACACTGACTGTAGCTAACTTCTAGCTTCTTGATATCTTGGAAAGTGGCTGAAATGGGTAAATTAAACTTTCATGAATGAATCCATGGCCTAAAATACAGCCTGAGAAAATGTTGTTAAGCTAAAGCGGCGTTCAGACTTCAATGTCTAGGCAACGACCGTTCATAAGTAAAATTCGGTACATGCTAGATAAGGTGCTTGGCTAGACTTTGAGTTCTAGACTCAATGTCTAGGATTTTCGATTACAGCCAATCAGAATTTGTCAAGTTCCACTATTTTCATCACCTATGTTTACATTTTGAAACTGAAATTTAATTTTTGTTTTCTAATTAATTGTTGTTTTTTTTCATTTCAGGCAAATATGCAACACCAGACATAATAGTGAAGCACGCTAAGGCAATTGTTTTGCATATCTCATCCATTGTCTTGTGACAGTAAAAATAAAGATTATAATTTTGAAAGTTTTGCCCGCATAAGCTCTCTTGATTGGCTAGAATGACAATTGTAATCTAAATTTGTAGTTTGAAACTAATTTGAAACTAAATTTGTAGTTTTAGCTAAGCACCGATTTTACTTGTAAACGGTCGTTGCCTAGACATTGAAGTCTGGCTAGACACGTGTCTAGACATAAGATTCTAGCTAAACACGCATATGAACGCCACTTAAAATCTCTATAATTTCCCTATTTTTGGAGGTTAGAAGACAACATCGATGACCGTTTTATCCCTATTTAAATTTTGACAAAAGACATTGTACCTTAATTTTGTGTTTTCTTTCTCAATTTCATTGACTCTGGTTTGTGAAAAAATATGGTATGCTTCAGTCCCGCTTTCCAGGGCTGTAATTAGAGAAAGGTTGAGATGGCTAGAACACGTTCTGTGGATGAAGGATAATAGATTACAAAAGATTGTTCTTTTTGGCCAACCATCTAGGCCTAAATGGAAAGCAGGTCGTCCTCGGTTGGGGTGGGAGGAAGTCGTACTGAAAGATTTAAGAGAAATGGGAATTTCCTGGGAGGGTATAAAGAGGGAGGCTTTGAATAGAATGGGATGGAGGTGGTGCAGGCGCAGCTGTATTGGCCTCAGAGGACTTGTTGCACCGGTGAGTTGTTAGTAGCAGTAGTTTTTAAAACTAGTTTTTAAAATTTCCAGCTAGACCTAAATTTAATCATCCAAACTGAGAATAATTAAGACCATTTAATATTCAAAATTTAACTGTTTAACGAACCATTTTCAGAACCTATTGTAAAATCATCAATCCAGCCAGATGCCCACTCTTTCCGTAAATACTATAGAGGTTAGAACTTTACCTCTTACCACTCCAAAGATAGCTTAGACCATCACCATTTAGAATAGAAGTAAGACCTTACTACCTTATTAATTTTTGCAATAAACATCAAAATCGATGAAATGGGAAAAAACGGGACAAAACCAAAGTTCCAACAACACAACTAACTTACGTGGCACAAACTTCCACTTCAAAGTCCGAATCATTTTTGCCAATTTTAGCAGGTGCTTTAATCTGAACTTCAAATCTGGGTAATACGAATTCCTTTACAGAGAACATCTTGTACGTTTGTACCGAGCCTTGTTCCACTTTTATTTGCCAATTACCCTGAAAAATTAAAATAAAATTCTTATATACCTTTGGAGGGGGATAGGTCCTCCAATATATATTAAATGATAAAGTTAAAACTAAATACTCTCTTCCCAAAACCAAACCTGGTAAGGGGAGTAACCACAGCGCAATAACGCTGTTGGGGAATAACCAACAGGGAGCGTAAAATATAACTCAATATACTGACCAAAGTGTCATATCCAACCAGGCGGACATATATTAAGCCTAAGAGGAACTAATTAACAAACATATATACCAAAAAGAGGTCAACCTCCTTCCTTCACCAATCAATGTTGACGTGGGACAATCAAACAAATAAAATACACTTTTGGAATATATGATTGTCAAATATCAAAAGAGTATTGATTTCTGTACAAGATTGTAATATTCTTAGAAAATTAAGAAGTTTAATTCTGTTTGGAACCTTTTAAATATTGACGATGACAGCAATAAATATTAAAAAGATATCTCCTTGGAAACAGTGTTGCACCCTGCACCCAAAATGTTGCACCCTGCACACAAAAGGAGAGTTGGGTAATCTCCCTTTGGGTGCAGGCACACGTTATTTTTCTAGTCAGAACACAAAAACGATTTTAAAAAATACACACCTTTGAAATAGATGACTATCAAATGGCAACAGAGTATTTATTTGAAATTTAACTGTTTATTTCACCTTTTGTATATGTATGACAGAAAAAACACAAGGAGTCATGTATCACCATATGGTTGAAACCCCGCTAAGGTTTTTTGTCCCCTGAGCAATTTTGTGGCATGTTACTTTTCTGCAGCTGTACGGTTTTAAATTTCAACATAACACCCCAATTTTATTATCATTTTATTATCATTCGATTTAGGTAATATCGAAGACTACACTCCCTTTCCATGACGATAAATAACAGTTCGAATAGAGATAATTATTTTATTAGACAGACAAAAAAAAATAATAGAAAAATATACTGGATATTTCGATCACATGTCCAATGATACGTCATCAACATTTCTGCTGATTGCGATCACTGTATAGGCTGAACACGGTGACAAGATAGGCTGACAGTGACAAGATAGGGTACAACAGGTGATCGAAATATGTAGTTTTTTTTCTTCACTGTCTAATAAAAGGATTTATCCCTATTCGAACTGTTATTTATCGTCATTCAATGGCTCCGATTCTGCTTTATCTACCTTCCGAATTACACTTTTGATCAAAAAAAAAGAAAATATAACGAGGAAATTTGTAAAGTGAATAACACAGCGAATTCGACCTATCCAGATATTTCTCTTATATTTGCAGCAGCCTTCATCAGCGAAATACAATATAAAACATACTAAAAAACAAACAAACTTCCTCAAAAAATATCATCAACAAAATAAATTTTAAAACTAAAATCATAAAGTAAATATAGTTAAAATAAAAATATTTTATGCATCTCTTTTGTATTAAATATAAAAATAGTAAAAAAAATTGTCTGTCAATTATTATTGAGAAATTGACAGGTCTGTACAATCGGTTGTCAGAAATGGGTATCGGCGCTAGTCCCCTCATCGCCGTGTGTCCCTACACAGAGGTCAAGCCAAGACTGACAAAAAAATAGTTCAACTTTGCAATATTTTTTACTATTGAAAAATACATAAAAAAAATTCTATGAAATTTTTTTATCATTCTCTAAGAAAAACTCTAGGCAATAAAGTAGTTCTTACTCGGTGAATGGGCAGATCTGACATTAAAGAATCCAATGATAAACAATATCTTGTTATCTTGTACTTGGGAACAAGTTAGACCTGTATGCTTGTTGCGAAATAGCCGAAGGGACACAGAAGAAACAAAGTACATTTCAGAGGGAACACAAACCTTAAGATTCCCAAAACATCTGATAATATGATTGTCTTTCAGAAAGCGGGATAATCAAAGAATCGACAAGTTTACCTTCTTTTCACATAAAATCAATGCTTTTATAATCGAACATTATTGCTTCACTGTGTAATTTGTGTTTTACTGAAAAAAATATTTTAAGTTTTTCTTGTAAAACGTTAACAAATCCAAAATTGCTGTGTTTTCTCGGAATAATTAAAAAGAAAACTTTCCGAAAAATAAGTTTTTCAAAAAAAGTAAAGGCCATTTTAAACTTAAGCTCAGCAGATACAAATACCTGTTAAAATTTAAACTCAAAACGACCAGAAATTACTATTAAAGAATAAATGAAACCCAGAACCAACAGAAATTAAATAAACAATCATAGGAAAAAACATACAACAATAATAATATAAACGAATAAATAGATCTTAAAGATAGTAAATCTTAGATTTAATATAAAAATAAAGCTAAAAACAAAAAAAAATATGTTGCTATTGAATTATAAATGAAACTTAAAGGGAACAAAAATTAAACAAACAATCAATACAAAAAAAAATAAAATATATATTAATTTAAATTAATAAATAAATCTTAAAACGGGTGAAACTTAAATTGAATAGGCAAATCAAGCTTGAAACGAACAAAAATCGCCTCTGGGAAAAAATAATAATAAGAAATAAATAGTAAAACATTGGAGCCGTATATTGCCTTTACTATAGGCAACGCTATAGCGTTGCCTCTGATGAATATCATTATGCTTTAAACAGTCCGTCTATTTTCATTAATTCTTTTCACTAATATTATATGCTGATGTTCTTTTCTTTTTTTATGTTATGACAAATAAAAACATACTACTCGAAATATTGAAGTGTTTTCAGTGAAGCACAAAGGACACTTTGGCCTTTAGTGATTTCAGTTTGTTTTTTACTTACGATTTGACTTTATTTCTTATCATCTTCAGATATCTTTTTTTTTAGCTTTATTTTGAAAATATATTTTAATAATTAGTCGCAAGATTGCCAAATTTGCCTCCTTTTCTTATAAAGTCAATACTCTCATACTTAAAAATATTTGTAAGAACACACGGGTTTTGTTTAGATTTTGTTGAAACATGTAGGTACTAAATAAAAAAAATTATTATTTGCATCCATTATTTGCCAAGGTTTATTATTGACATTTTAACTTTAGCTAATAACTAGTATGGTATTTAACAATATGCTCTACAAAATCGTTATTTAAATTTAGCCACTTATTCTATGAATTTGAAAACTTAGAAGAACTCGTAAAATCAACAGAAATAAATGTTTAAACCGAATTGGCTAATTGGATAAAATAAGCCGAATTGGATAAAATAAGACCGAATAAACCGAATTGGATAAAATAAGAAAATTAAGAACAGCAGGATATCAACAGAAATAAATGTTTAAACCGAATTGGCTAATTGGATAAAATAAGCCGAATTGGATAAAATAAGACCGAATAAACCGAATTGGATAAAATAAGAAAATGAAGAACAGCAGGATATTTTAGACTTATTTTAACGTCAAAGAAGGGAATTGTAAAAAAAAGCTACCCCCCCCCTCTAATATAAACACACATACGAAAACGAAGACAGCCTAAAAAAGCAAACTTTTATTCAATCAACGGAATCAACGGAAGATATCTTTTATTGGCTAGGCCACTATCCCTGAAAGCGACCTTAGAAACTCCAGACCCTGGGAACAGCACTCTCCATTACCGTTAGAAACCATTGGAAAATCAGACTTAAAAATCGATTCCGTCCCCTCTTTTGCTAGTACAACAATTTCACTATCAGAGAATAAAACAGAAAAACGGTACAAAGCGATATTCTACTCCCCAAATTGGTATTCGACATTATCGATACTAGTTTTTTGACATTTCATGTCAAAAAACATCTGACATCTTTCTGTCAGTACATACATGACAGAAATGCACAGGGCTGTTCTTAAGAAAACTAGTTATTTGAATTTCCATCGTCCCCTCCTGGATGTAAATGATTTCTAAGACCAAACTGGATAGGCGTGAAAATATAAGAAAAATTGTAACAAAAAAAAATGACGGTAATCCCAGCGTCTCATTACGAATCCAATGAGCCCCCTTCGAGGTTTACATGACCATGCTTTCTATAAAAACTTTATATGCCCCCAGGGCATAACTTACAACCCTTACCCTGAGGCACTGGGGGGATTTGTTATCCTCAAAGACATAATTTCCTGACCTTTCAACTACGTTGAACAAAATAGCCATATCAAAATGGAGACAAAAAGAAGAATAATGTGTGAACATTTCAGTCAAGACCTATGCTGAACCATCCTCAGTGGACGAAATTAATTAATGAGTAAAAAACAGAGATAAAAGTCTTCTGGATGAAATAAATTTTTAGATAAATCTAAAAAACAAACACTACAATAAAAGTGCGGTTTTGTTCTTCGTTAAGTTTTCTTTTTTCATTTTGTCTTCCTAACGGCATTCCTCAGCGGCATTCCACAGAGGGAGGGGCATTCCTTGGCGGCCCATTCATCTGATTATACTATATTCGTGTTTATTTCATGTGACCAAAGACAAGCTTTATGGCTAAGACATAAACAATCGATATTTGTTAAAGAAAATTTTAATATTCTTCCAACTTCATTTTTCTTTCCATTATTCACGGTTAAATCGTACAATTTGATTACAATCCTACATTCCCGACCATTGAGCTTTGCAGGGAGATCATTCTCATGCCGATCATTGCCTTGAGAACCATTGATTGTGAGCTCTTTCCTCTTTTGTTCAATTTTGTTTTTATTAGTTCTGCCGTTGCGCAGCGGGATTACACACTGCCCAGATCCTGAGTTAGATATCAGCTACAGCAGGCCAGCATAAGGCCCTGGGAAGTGATTCCAGGGGTTTAACTATGCGAAAGCAGCTCCATGATAATCATATGGTTCGCAATCGCGCTGCCTAAGTAAAGAACGATGTTGGCACAATATATTATTTTTTTTTTCTTTAGACCAAGGCACTTCGTATCGAAGAAGTTGTCGTAGAAACTTCAAAAATGGCTCATTCAATTCGAAATTGGATTGGCTTTTGCCCTTTTTAACAGTCGAAAGTGATTGGAAGGCAACTAACACCCCTTCCACACCCACCATTTCCCCAAACACATCCAATCAAAATTTTCAGATAGCCATTTTGTTCAGCGTAACTGATTTCCGTAGTAGAAGTGTTGAAATTGTAGTGCAAATTATGTTCTGGCCTTGGGAAGGCATAGGGGTTTTGAGCCCTACTCATGTTAATTTCTGCTCGTTTTGAGTTTGACCCGGTTGTTTATTGTAATTTCTGTTCGTTTCGGGTTTCATTTATTTATCAATAGTGATTTGTGGTTGTTTCACGCTTGGTAGATTATTTGATTTTATTTTTGCTCATTTTTGGTTTAATAGATATCTTTACTTTTGTTTGAAAAACTTATTTTGTGGAAAAAGTTTTTTTTAACTAATCCAAACAAAAAGGAGAAGTAAGTTTAATGATCCTACCTGAATTGGTTCATCTGACAGCTGTAGTTCCAGTTGAAGCATTCCCTCTTCTGGAACCAGGTTTTTCCATAATTCCACAACTGTACCAGCAGGATCTTGAATAGAGATCCGTTTGAACTAAAAATATAAAAAATGAATACTACTATATCATACAAATTAATTTGGAAAAATAGGTCTAATATATAAAAAAAGTCCCCCAAAAAGAAGTTTTTTGTGATAGTTTGGCCCGCTTTATACATATTTTTTTTCCTTCTCGCGGCGTTGAATTTTTAATTCAGATTTGCAGAGTACCATACAACGACATATCATTTGATCTACAAACTACTAGGCTTACACCTACTTCTCTGGAGAAACATTAGTTTTTACTTCTTTGGTTTTCATTTTGGTCTGATAAACTTTACCCCCAACCCCAATGTGCAAATATATACACTGAACTGGTATATATAGCGGTGGGGGTAAAATTCTATTTCCGACAAAAATGATTATTATATTTGGAAAGAGCATAAAAAAGGCATCGAGTGGTATGTTTACTTTATTTGTAAGTCAATAATATGAACTGCGAAAATTTACCCTTTGGCCTGAGAGCAAATAAAAACAAGCATCGGCGTCAATAGAGCAATCTCTAAACATTCTAGTTCAACGAAATTATGCTATTATCTTCCAAACATATATACACATAGCTCCAACTCTTAGAACGAGGCTCAGAGAAGTAGGGGTTCATATGGAGGGGCAATTGATCATCATCTTCCAGTATTTTAGGGAAAGGTCTTTTCTGTTCTTTGGACCCATATTAAGCGAGAATCTCCCCCCTGCCCTCTGTGTCCAGGTTATACTTTCCGGGCCCGGATGAAAACTTTAATCACACTCTGACAAAATCCGAGCTACCCAGACTTGATGAGACCAAAGCTTGATGAAAGCTTTAAAACGCCTGGGAGCTAAGGCCTTACGTTTCTGGTAAACTTAAAATTCCCAACCGTTTCGCCAGGTCCCTATCAGATTCTCCCGTCATCAGAGAAATGAGAACAGACCAAAAATATATTTTTTCAGCTGCTTTTAATATCTTCAAATCTTGCCTAAAACTCAAACTCTTCTGTCCACCAGGATACAAACTCGTGAGAGCAAATCCTTAAAGTTCCTTGGACTCCAAAATTCAACATAAACTCTGCTTTGGATCCAAACTGTAACTAAATTCATGATAGTCTATGGAAAATAGCCTTATGAAAGTGGTGCAAGCTTAAATTGGTTTCAAGTGTTCTATAACACTTAAGATTTTTACTTATCATTCAACAAACCTTCCCTTGTAGAAAAAAAAAATTCTGAGAATAAATAGCCTATACGTAATAACTTTAGAAATATCTAAATTAATATTTATTAAAAGTAATTTTGATTTTCAGTCGTCATTAGCATTAAGTTATGTGTTCTCTTTACAATAAGCGATTTTATAAAAAGCCTGCAGATTTAACTCGCACCAAAAGGAAAAGATACTTATTTCAATAAAGAATTATAATATTACTTAGACTTTTTCCAGAAGAGGAAGATAAAATTACTTTAAAAAAGGGGGGGATGTCCATTTTCCAAACTCTTTAATCAATTTTCAACATATTTTCAATTTGAAAACAATATACCCAAAATTTCAAAAATGTAATTTAGTAGATGGATAGAACTAAATCTTTTCTGTGGGATCATAGAAAAATTGTTTTCTTCAGCTGCTATGTCAAAATCGTAGGAGAGAAGAAATACAACATCCCAAAAATGTACAGGGAACATAAACCTTAATTGTCTAGAAATATTTTTAGAGAAGAAAACGAAATAAAAAAAATGCAGAGAAGGAGAAAAAAACAATTAAAAAAGAATAAGAAAGAATACCATAGAGAAGAAAAAAGCTTTCTAAAACGTGAATTTTTAGGAAGAAAATAGAACAAGGCCAAATCAAAAACTTAATATTTCTGTTATGTATACAATGGCCATCATAAGAAGAACATAAAATAAATATCATTAAATAACAATTTCAAAGTTTTTTCCCCAAAAATCCAACACAAGGCTCAATGAATCTCTAAGAGCTTCCTCTTGCATACATGGTTTAGTAATATGACTATAGGATATTTGATCAGCATTTTCGTAATAAAACTAAAATGATTTATTTTTTAAGTTTTAATAAAATTTGACTCTACGGAACCTGTACATTTTCTTTAATGGCACCTTCAATTACAGTTTCATCAAACTATAGTACATTGGTGGGAGGATGCCATAAAGAAAAATTTAAAGGAAATATGAACTTCGTGCGAGGCTGTAAAGAGGGAGCCCTTGAATAGATCGAGATGGAGGAGGAGCGTGCGTAGCTGGGTTGGCCTCAGGCGACTTGGTACTGTGGTGAGTTGTTAATAGTAGTAGTTTGGTTTTAAAATAATAATAGCACATGAATCCCCCCCTTCCCAGCTCCAAGATGACATCCCGTTTTCAATTTCAAAAATAGTCGAAATATGTGCATTGTTGACGCTATATTTTTTTGAAAATTACAGGTAAAAGTAACTTCACAGTTTAGATTGAGAAGCATCTTCTAATCCTTGGGTAAAGCTTTTAAAAACCTTTTTCAAAAATATTTTATGAACATTTTTATCTGAACTTACTTTAAAAATAACATAACAACATAACAATAATAGAAACAGCAGTAAACGGTCTTGATGTTAAACAAAGATAATCTACGGTGCATTGCTACTACTAGTAGCAACTCACCGCAGCACCAAGCCACTTGAGGCCAACACAGCTACGAACGCTCCGCCTCCATCCCTATCTATTCAAAGCCTCCCTTTTTACACCCTCCCACGAAGTTCCCATTTCCATTAAATCTTTCTTTATGAAAAAAAGATTTTGCACCTTTCTACGGTGCATTGACCTTTAAAAATCAATAAATAACAAACTATGTACAAATTCTGATTTCAAAGCTGAAGTTTGAACTTACATATCTAGAAGAAAAATTAGTTTAATCAAATTATTTTGTCAAATGATAACTTAATCATCGTTGTAATAATCAAACAATAAAATAATCAATAATGACTAAATTGAAAAAGAGACAAAGTAATTTTACAACACCGTATTTTGACACTGTAGGACTGAAACTATACACAATGGTGTGTATAACTATACTATAGACAATCGTCATGTACACATCTCTATCTCCTATACACAATTTCCTATATCTCCTATACAGACAAACTATACACAATCGTCATGTACACACCTCTATCTCCTATACACAATTTCCTATATATCCTATACAGACAAACTATACACAATCGTCATGTACACACCTCTATCTCCTATACACAATTTCCTATATCTCTTATACAGACAAACTATACACAATCGTCATGTACACACCTCTATCTCCTATACACAATTTCCTATATCTCCTATACAGACAAACTATACACAATCGTCATGTACACACCTTTATCTCCTATACACAATTTACTATATCTCCTATACAGGAAAACTATACACAATCGTCATGTACACACATTTATCTCCTATACACAATTTCCTATATCTCATATACAGACAAACAATACACAATCGTCATGTACACACCTCTATCTCCTATACACAATTTCCTATATCTCCTATACAGTCAAACTATACACAATCGTCATGTACACACATTTATCTCCTATACACAATTTCCTATATCTCCTATACAGACAAACTATACACAATCGTCATGTACACACCTCTATCTCCTATACACAATTTCCTATATCTCTTATACAGACAAACTATACACAATCGTCATGTACACACCTCTATCTCCTATACATTATTTCCTATATCTCCTATACAGGCAAACTATACACAATCGTCATGTACACACCTCTATCTCCTATACACAATTTCCTATATCTCCTATACACACAAACTATCCACAATCGTCAAGTACACACCTCTATCTCCTATACACAATTTTCTAATCACATCAAATACTGTAGCCCAAATAAAACGCTACTTTCCCCTTAAAATACATCACTAAAAGGGATATACCATGGTTTGTTTTGAGACACAATATTTTGACCCAGCAGGACTGGGAAGTACAAACTACAGGCATCAGTTACACAGTTATAAATGGGCGCCCATAAGCTGAATTTTAAGGGGGCTTACCTGGTCTAATCAGCACTTCCAATGTTTGAAAATAGAAATCTCAAAACAACAATATAAAAATAAATCAGCGTCATTCAGCAGGGGGGGGTCTGGCACCCCCTCCTATGGGCACCCATGTTGCTAAACACTCTTTTTCAAAATCACTTCAAGTTGTGCAACCTTGATAAAACTCAAATTTGCCATTAAAAGATATCATTGAAAGGAATATGCCGAGGTTTGTTTTAAATACTCTTATTTTGACCCAGAAGAACTAAGAAGTACATACCACAGTTGTCATGTCCAAAATTGGACTGCTATACGCTTTATTACAAAATCTTGTCAAATAGTTCAACCAATAAAACTCAAAATTTGTCAAAAGGTAATCACTAAACGGCATTTGCGAAGGCTTGTTTTAAGACACCTTTTGTCAAAACAACTTTGACACCTTTGTCCTTTTGACGCAAAAGGACAGATAAGCGCATACTCTATTTGTCTCGTAGAAACTTTGACTCGACCCGATCGATTTTTCTAATCGCTTAAGATGGTGCAACCCAAACAAAACTACTTCTTGCTTAAAAAAAAAATTGATAAAACATTTAGGTCAAGGTTTTGTCAAAGTCTAATAATTAGTTTTTATTGCTGTACCCTGTTATTATGAATCATCTACTATCTCATATTAGTGTTTATTTAATATTAATTTTTTTTGTCATATTCAAGACCAAGACCTACTGTAGAATCAATGATTTTTCTTCTTTTGGCTAGAAAGTCACAATTCCGTACAGACACGTAAACAGGGCGGTCGGGTATTCGGTCTTTTATTCCATCCTCATTAAAAAAAAAAAACATTTTCATTCAATATTCTTATAATTTGTCAGATCCTCCATGCAATTGACTGATTCTTGTTTTTTTACTCCTCGGACCCCCACTCCCTCCTCCCGGAAATTTTTAGCAATTAAAATATTGGGCATATTTTAGTTGCAAGATTACTAACTGGTAGTTTCTGCGGTAACATTAATATTAAGTAAGTAAGTAAATAAGTTTTATTATACTAAAAGCCCTAGGGCCATGACATTACAAAACGAAAAGTAAATTTCCTTTTAAATAGCTGTAATTGCATAAACATACCAAGACCAAGACATACTGTAGAGTCAATGAATTTTCTTCCTTTGGATAGAAAGTCGCAAATCTCTGCAGATACGTAAACAGGAAGGAGAGGTATTTGGTCCTTTATTCCCCTCCTCATTTCAAAAAAACACATTTTCTTTCAATATTCTTATAATTTTCCACATCCTCCTCAACATAATTGACCGATTCTTGTTTTTTGCTCCTCGGACCCTCAATCCCTCCCCCCACCAGAAAATTTCAGCATTTAAAAATAATGGGTAGATGTTACTTGCAAGATTGTCAACTGGTAGTTTTTGCAGTAACAGTAAAAGTAAGTAAGTAAGTAAGTTTTATTACACTAAAAGCCCTAGAGCCTATTGCCCTAGGGCAATGACAATACAAAACGAAAAGGGAATTCACTTTTAAATGACTGTTATTACATAAACATAACAGAACCATCACATAACACAAAGCAAATTACAAATCACAAAACAAAGAGTGACATAAATCACAAAATTGACTTCTCTACTCCATTGCCAACCTGAGAAATCGTCCCAAATTTTTAATACTTGCAGAACAACCATCTCTCATTAAATTCACCACCCATCTATCATAAGACTCAGACTTTCTATATACTTCATCTCTCAACTCACTCAATTCTACACACTCATACATCATATGACCCAAACTCTCATCCATACTTCCACACATCGGACAAAATTAAGGAGCAGTTAATAATGAAGCCGCTAACTTTAAGTTAGTAACTTACCTCTTCGTAAATAGGCTTTAGGTGATAATCAAGTGATAGAACTCTGAACTTTACAGTTTGGCCTGGTTTGTACCATGGCTTGTCGGTCTGGACTAGCGTCAAAGTTTCCCTTCTTTTGACAGCAATCTTAAAAATAAAAATTCAATAATATCCAGCAGCTATTTTGCGTTTTTCTTCAATAATCAAGAAATAATGTATGTAATTGTACTAGCTCTTTATGCCAGAGATGAATTAGCAACAAAAAAATTTTTCCATAGTCAGAAGTTTGTGCACGACGGCTATTGTAAATTTTACTAAAATAGTAAATTTTGATCTTTTTATAATTTTGTAATTTAATAGTATAGTAAACAGAAATAGTAAATTTTGATTGAAATAGCAAATTTTATTAGAAAAATAATTTTACTGCTTTAAAAACTTATCAAGACAAATTTGTGTGGTAAATTTCAAATATGTGATCACATATTCCTGATCAATCAAAATTTGTATTTAATAACGTTAAATTTCAAAATATCAAAAAAATTTCAAAAATATTGTTCAAATGTGATCAAATATGTGATCACATATTCCTGATCAATCAAAATTTGTGATCAAACATTTGATCAAATGTTTGAAATATGTGATCAAACATTTGAAAAAAATATTTTCAAATGTGATCAAATATGTGATCACATATTCCTGATCAATCAAAATTTGTATTTAATAGCGTTATGAAGCTTTCCATATTTTTTCTTGGTATATCAGACAATGTAGACGTTCAAAGAAACCCTCTGGGTGATCGAAGAAAAATGAAGTTAACACTGACAAACTAATTTTGCAATTCACTAATTTAAATAGATAAATTGCACCTCAATTAACTTTTCAATGATTGGAAAATAAGCTTATGAAACCCTTGCTGCGCTAAATAAAAATTCTTTATTAAACAAAGTTTATATCAATCCTATATCACCACACACTTATCAACATTGAAAATAGCAAGTTTACTTTAATTACCTTTAATATACTTATTATTAAACGATTCATATTATTAAATAATTATATTGCGAAGCGAACCTTAAATGCATAAGTAGGCCTATTTATTTATCTTTAATTTTTTTCTGAAAAATGAAACTATATTTTTTCTAAAAATTACTATACCATCATTTTCCAGTGTTAAAAATCGGTCTAGATAGGCCAAAACTTCGGGAAACCTCGTTTTTTCAAGAACCCTCAATCTTTCTCATAAATGGTCTGTTGACAGAAATCAGAGACTCATATCAGAGGTTGATAAAATTAAGGCTAAGTAGGAGGAGTCTCAAAACATAATCTGTTTGTTGACAAATCAGTTGATTCCAAGCTCAGGGATAGAAAAATGGTACTTGTCTAAAATATGAAACACATCGAGAACTTGTATTGCGTATACCCAGTTTTTCACGCTGTCTATACCAGACAATAACCTTCGGTTCGTTGTGAAACCACATTAAATCTTTTTTAAATTAAATATTTAGTTGGTATTTTGGTTAGATTAGATTAGGCTATTTTAGGTTACGCGCTCTGGGCGGCCCCCTTCCATAATCCTTTGCGGTAGTTTTCCTAATTTTGTTACTAAAGTATTGTATCTTCATCATACTTTGTTTTATTTCATTAGCATTCACCAAACTTTACTTCTCGAGTGTGTTTTATATAATAGACAAGTACCAAAAAAATTCCCGTTTGATAGTTGTGAAGTGAACTCGGATTCTTATTGTCTTTACATCAAATGTCATGCATTGTGGCAGAAAAATAACCATGCTTCTTGCTTTGCTTAAAATTAACCTGTTTAGTCAAATATTACTCACTGCTTATCTATCATTATAATTATCTGATAAATCAAAATTTCTTTAAAAATAACCCTGTAAAAAATTTAAATTAAATACAAAAGTTCAATATTTTCGTTAAATCTAACAACTGAAAAAGCAGGTTTGGTAAGCAGGGCAAGAGAGTGAACTAGCTTTGCAACTAAAAGCAATTTAGTCGCATAACTAAATTCTTTTGTTTCAATTATTTTACTACCTTTTTAATTTTACGAGTTTTCTCTGTTTTTACATTTTACTGATTCGCCATTGACCCTTTAAATTTATGAGTTTTAATTGTTTTGACATTATTACGTATTTGTCATTGACCCTTTTATAATTTTTTGGTTGTTGTTTGTTTTGGTTCTTTTTTGTTTATTGGCGCAAAAGTGCGAATTCGGCTCATTCTGGCTCGTGATAGCCATTTTCCAGTAATAAATCTTATCTTAGCTTTTGGCTACCAAAAGCTCATTATTTTTATGATTTTTCGCATTTTTACCTGCAGTCCAACTTTCCCTGTAATCATTCAACCTCCCTACCAAGATAACTTGGCAACTATACATCATACTAGATTATCTTGGAAGAATACCAAATAGAATTTTACTTCAAGAGAATATCAACCTGGCAACAGAACGGTTTTACAAAACGGTTGCTGTATAAAACCGTATTGGCAATACAACGGTTTTACCAACATATGCCCTGATTTTACGGATGGCGCCACAATTTTTCATTCGGTTAAATGAAGAACATGTAACATAATAAAGCATATTGCGTAGAATTTGTTTATAAATAGCTTTACTCGTTCAGCCTAAATATAACATAAGTTCAAAGTCTGGCTCTAATAGTTTACTCAAGGATTCCAGTTCCAAATTCTTCACTGTATCTTAGTTCTAAAACTAATGAACAAACAAAACAAGAACGACCTATGATGTACAGCTTCATTCAAAACTAGTTTAAGTTGCAAAACTAGGAACAATAGAAAAAACTCTAGTAATTGATATAAGCAGTATGTGTGAAAGTTTAGGTGAAAACCTAAGAGAACTTGAAGTTTTGTCAGCAGCTATACTTAAAGTTGAAACACAAAAGAGCATAATTATTGAAAACCTTTCTCTTGACTGTCGTGTCGATCACGACCTTAGACAGCGACCATTCCCACTCAAGGACCATCAGAAACGTTATTTGGTTAACAAAGGTCCTAACCAGCCGTATCTTGCCACCTTTCTGGACCAGAAAAAAACATCGACGAGTGAAAAAGACCAAACCAGAATGAACGCTGGTTGGTAAAAAAAATACAGGTACCTTGAGTATAACGTCAGAAAGGACCATGTGCACTGCTTTGCATGCGTTCTGTTTCCTACTGGGCCAAAACACGAAAAGACAGAAGATGCGTGGGTTAAAAATGTTCCTGGAACAAGATGATGAGCTGAGGGGCGGAGAACCCTGGTTAGGTGAAAGAACATTTTGAAAGCGCTGATCATCAGTCAGCAGTAATCGATACGGCAAATTATAGCAAACTCGAGCACGGCATTGAAAAAATGCTGGATGAAATGAATACGGCCTTGAAAAGACAGCAAGAAAAAGAATTAATTGAAAAACGACAAGTTGTCAAGGTTCTTATGGATATAGTAAAAACACAAGGAAAACAAGAGACAGCTCTTCGTGGTGCGGTTGATGACAGCGATAAGAATTTTCGTCAAATTGTTAGCCTCGTTGCTCGCTGCGGTCCACATTTCCGCAACTGGTTGCGCGAAAGAACGATAAAAAGGAATACGGTGAACTACCTTAGTGGTGTTCCGCAAAACCAATTCATTGAGGTATTGAGAAACCAAATCAGGCGCACAATTGTAACTGATGTGAGCAATAGCGGTGCGTATTCAGTTATCGCAGATACCACTCCAGACTGTGCGCACAAAGAAAGGCTTGTGATTTGTGACAGGTACGTTGACTGCGATGGCATCATCTAGGAGACTTTTAGCCATGGTACCAGTTGAATCAAAAAAGGTAAACAAAATGCCGACAAGATTCTAGAAGTTTTAGAAAAGGAAGGCGTAAGCAGAGAGGCACTTCATGTTTCAGAGATATGATTATGCAAGAAATATGTCTGGTGTCCAACAGGGTGTCCAGGAATACATATCAACCAAATTTGGAAGACAAGTACGCTATATTCGATGCATGGCTCATGGAGAGAACCTTATCGTGGAACACGCGTGCAGCAACAGTCCCATCGTTCAGAAAATGTTTGAGATCTTACAAGAACTATACGTCTTTTTACGGGTGGAATGAAAAAAGTTATTGCTCGCAAACGAGCACTGGAGAGGACTGAATCAGTACTGAAACTAAAAATATTTGTCAATGACAAGATGGATGTCCACTTTGGAGAGTTTGACAGTATAACAGACCAGCTTAGACACCAATGTGGAAGTTCTCGAACAGCTAAAAATACAAAATAAGCACAAAATAATAAAAGACAAAGCCAAAGTTCTTCACCGTCGCATAACCTGCTTTAAATTTAATTCTGACGCTTGTGTTCATGCGCCAAGTCATGTTCAAAGGTTCTTGAACATGACAAAGGTTCATGACAAAGGTTCTTGCGGAAAAGTTGCTGGCTGAACACCTCGATGTGATGAGTACTAACAAAAAACTTAGGGTGACACGTGATATTTAATATTCTCTCCTTGAAGACCCGGATCAGATAGGGAGGCAAATTGAGGCAGTCAAAGGAGTAGCAGAAAAATTTGGTTCAATAGCCAATGACGAGTTCCAACTTAAACACCGTCCTAGACACCAAACTGCTCGTTATTCAGAGGCAATTGCTAATTCTGGAGCCAACCCACTGGATGCCTGGGAATCGTTCTATGCTAAGGAGCTCTGCGGTGTCCTTAGAGCCCTAGTGAATGGCTTGGATGATGCAATCTAGGACAATTCATCTTTCCCGGGGCCAGCCTACCAAAGTTTACTGGGCAAAATGGATGACAGCTATGAAAGCCTTTCTTAACTCGTGAAAATGTTTCCTGGAAAGCCTTATATCCTGTAATAGACTTTAGAGCTAAAGTCTATTAAGCACTTTTGGCCAGGACTGAGGTTGAAAGCAAATAAGTCATAAGTCGCACCATCTTTGAGGGACTATTCCGTGAAATTAACGCTGCCAAATTGATATTCCCAATTCTCTGGTCAGTTTACCAGTGGGTTGCGACAGCACCACCAACTTTGGCCACAGTAGAAAGAAGTTTTTAACAAACTGAAACTGTTCATGACACGTTTATGCACAACGATGGACGATGACCGTTTGGATTACCTTGTCTTGATGTGCTGCGAGACTGACGTTACGGACGAGCTGAAATTCAACGAATTACTATAAGGCTGGCTATCTTCCAAACCAAGACATTTGAATTTTTAAGTGAAGGTATATAGTTGTAGTTTCTTTTTTTTTCTTTTACTTCTTTTTAATCTGTGTATTTTAATTTAAATTTGACAATTTGTTATTTCTAAGATCTTTTTGTATATAAATCATGTTATTACTTTTCTCCTAATATTCTTTACTAGACTTCACTAGTCATTATGACGTTGTTCAAACGCTGCTTATGTAAAAAAAAAACGAAGCAGCTATTCTTCCTCAGACTGAATGATTCTTTGGGCTGAATTGCGATCCCAAGTTTCATATTAGAAATGAACAAAATGTTAATTAGTGGTGAAAACAGTCGGTATAAATGATCAGCCAGTTGGCACAATCAATCACTCCCCCCCCCCAAACATTTTGGTTAGTAACACCCCTGGTGATAACTGTATACTACTATTATCAGTGAGCATCATTACAAACTCTAATGGTTGCCTTTAACAGTTTTAGAAGTAACCTATTGGGAATCTTCCTGTAATCTCTTTAGAATGAGCCCAATAGAAGGAACTTCTTTGGAATCTTCCTGGAATCCTCTTAAACATCAGCTTCTTGAAAGCACCTTCTATGGAATGTTTTTGAAATCCTCTTAGAATAATTCTTTGGAACCTTCCTGAAATCCTCTGATGAAAGAGCCTCTTGGAAGGAGAGGTTCTTTTGAATCCTCTGTGGGTAAAATTTCCTATCTCACAAGCATACAAAATTAGACTCTTTTTTCTTTCATTTAAGTTTCAAGCCTATTTCGAGTCAAGTCAAATAGATTAAGTTTCAAGTTAAATAGATACAGCTTACAATTTGAAATACTTGTAAGCTGATTTGCCAGAAAGAAACCATGACATCCATAAATAAGAAATGAAAGAGAAAACCAAGAAAAAACAAGAAAAACAGAAAAAAATTCTACATTCGGTTTTTTTCTTATAATTACTGGTGTACCAAAAAAATAAAATATTAAAATATGACTAATAAATCTAATAAAACAAACTGTATAGATATAAAAGAAAATATAATTGAAAAAATTATACTAAACACCAGAATAGTCTTAAAAGTGGAAGAAATATACCAAAAAAAACCTTGCCTCCTATTTCGACTTTTTAATAAATGTGCAAGATAATATTTTATTGAATTAAATATTACAATCACAAGTCCTTGATAAGAAACAGGTAACACATACAAATAAGGCAATGTGAAGAGATCAATACAAAATTCTATACAAAATACACAAGAAAAAAACAAATTATGTAAAAAAAATGTAAGAAAGATCAACAGGAAAAGCCAGAATTAAGAAAAAAGAGTAAAATACAATAAACAAGGAACCAAAAGGAAAACAAAATAGGAAAAACTATTATAATGGATCCTTTTCTGTTAGACAGGGGAGATATATGCTGTCATATCTTGAGGTAAGGCAACAGATGGGCAAAAAAGGGAAGGGATGAATGTGACGAGTAGGGGCTGAAATATATTATAGGGCAGATAATCCTACATAGAAAGAGATTTCTTGTGGGGATAGTATTATTGTGCTGAAATTAGGGGGGAAAGGATGATGGGGTAGCCCCAAAGAAAAGCAGCAAAAAATGGAACAACATCCACAGAAGATACAACTCCCAAACAATATGCTTTTTTAATTAAAGACTATACAAAAAAAACAAAGCAAACTATACAAAAAAAAACAACTATGAAATGACAACACACATATTCAGAAAAAAATCATTGCACTAGCCTATATGAGTTTTTGGCACTTTGATTTTTGTCAAATAAAGCTTATCTGTCAAATGATTTCTAAGGGGACAGAGAAGAATATATTTAAGTACATAGGATTATTCAATGGCAGTAAATTTAAAAATTTCAAAGAAATTGTGCTTCAACTCTCTTTCAAAGCAAATTCCTTGAATCTCACAGCATTTATAGGGGATTTATGTATGGCACAATATTCTAATATGCCAGTTTAAAGGATAAAATCTTAAATATTGTCTGTTTTAATTATTATTGGAAATTACAATAAATAAAAATTCAAATAGGGATAAAATCCTTTTAATAGACAGTGATAAATTTCACAAACAGTGATAAATTCCACAAAAATACTAGGTATTTTGGTCACATTTGCAGTGACCGTCATCAGTAATTTTACTACTGATGGACCAAAATATCTATTATTTTTGTGAAATTTATCACTGTTTGTGAAATTTATCCCTGTCTAATAAAAGGATTTTATCCCTATTTGAACTTTTATTTATTGTCATGGGAAGGCAGTGTGGTCTCTGAAATTATCTATGTCATATTGGAAATTACTTACTTGTTTCTTTCCAGTTATAGGTTCAGGATTGTTTGGAGTGGACAATGAAAACTTAAGCACCACCTTGTTACTTGGTATATCTGGAATTGTCAAGTTGAAGCAATCATATGAACCTGAAAAATGACTGGGTAAAATATGGTAAAATGACTAGGTAAAATATGGTAAAATGGTAAATGACTAAATACCATTTTACCATATTTACCATATGGTAAAATGGTAAATGGAAAAATGACTAGGTAAAATATGGTAAAATGACTAGGTAAAACATGGTAAAATATGGCAAGTGGTTTAAAAGCCAAGGTCTCAAGATCTAATTATATTTAAGCAGCTAGAATAACCATGTATTTGAAATAGTTTCTTTATAAACTAAAGAAATTTTTAAATAAGAAACAAGATTCTGTTAAGAATTTGAAATTGAATCACATGAAAGTACCATCAAATGCTCTTTCTTTAGGTTAGAGGTGAAATCTTTTAAAATGTATTGCTGTTTTTAAATAGTCGTTTTGTAGGAACACCAGATAATTCTTTATTGTTTTTGGTTAAATGAGCCAGACAATATGAAAAGAAATATAAAAAAAACATAGAAATTCAAAACAATTTAGCAAAACAAGGGTTGAATTAAGTATAACATTTTTTTAAACCAAGAAATGATAAAAACAACACATGTAAAAGTGAATTCTTTGGAACATAGGCTATTCCAACCACTACATCAGGGGTATAATTTGCTATGGGAGAGGGGGGAGTATCCCTGCCAGACCTTGGTTTGTCCCCCCCCCCCAGCTGAAATTTAGTTTCTTCCAAATTCTTGTCAAAACTAAGATAAACCTGCATAATTCAAGCATCAACAAAAACACTGGTGCTTTTTACTACATATTTACCTTTATAGAACTACAAAGTACCTTTATAGTAGGCCTACTTTTATAGTATTAAATAGTACATTTTCACTTGATTTAGAAAAATTGGCTTCAACTTTGCAATCAATTGCTTTCTGCATAAGAAAATTCCTTGGATTTTATCAAACAATAGTAATAGAGCTAGGTGAATGAGAATCCAAAGAATCAGGGCAAAAATTCTAGTTTAGCTACTTTTTATTACATTGAAAAGGCATTAGGTAAGGAAAATGAACCCTTCAGTAATAAATTCAGTGCTCAAAACATACTCTGAGAAGGTATTGCAAAGCTTCTATGTTAATGCTCTTCTGATTTCAAAGTCCTAGAAATTTGCCTACTTGACAGTAGGCAAATTATATATACCTTTTATAGTATAACTATTCGATTTCAGACAAAACAATTTTTTACCTGAATTTTTAGTTATCAGTTTCTCTGTCTCCTGTTTTAGTTCTGAAAATGTAATTTTAATTATTTTTAGTAGAATTTTAAGTCATATCAATTGATTTTTTTTCTAAAATTAGGAAGTGCATTTGCAGATTTTTGAAACCTCATAAATTGACATTGAGCAAAGCTGTGAAGCTGAAAACAGTTTTGTTGTACTTCATTTAAGCAGAAGATCAACTTTGCAAGGTTTCATTTTTATAAAACAAAAATTTTAAAGCTCATCAAAGGTCATTGCCTTCTAAAGGGAGAAGGAGTAGAGGTAGGTACTTCAAAATACCTTCCCATGACATACTTTAGTCTGTAGACCTATCTCTGAAAGTTTTGTTTTTCTAACCTAACCCCTTTCCAAGATGGCAAAAATTAGCTAAACTAGAATTTTACCAGAAACAGTTCCCATATCAACCTTTAAAATTTATGTGTGCGGCATTAACCTAGCTCAGTGGCTGGCAAACTTACTAGCCAGAGAGCCAAATCCATACAGTAGAATAATTTTTTGAGAATTTGGAGCCAAATCTGCTTGTTTAATAGCTTTTTTTGTACTAAATAAGTAGTACACTAAATAAAACTAAATTCTATACTTAATTCTGTACTAGATTCTATACTATTGGTGTACAACTGCAATGGCAATGCTGTCTATTCTGAACTGCTATCAGTCTCAAGTGGAGTGCAACAGGTCACCATCCTGGGGCCCACATTATTCAGCATGTACATCAATGAATGTACAACAAACCTGAAGAATCCTCTGATGCTACATGCTGATGACTACAAGCTCCTAGGACTGGCCCAGAATGACCTAAATCTGTCAACTATACAAGAAGATCTGGACTGACTATCTAGATGGTCATTGGATTGGTGTCTACAGTTCAATGTCTTAAAATGTAAAGTTTTACATCTTGGACGCAATAATCCAAAACTTGCATATCACATAGGAGATGCCCAGCTTGAGGCAGTCAGTGAGGAGAAGGACCTGGGGGTTATTGTTGACAATGAGCTGAAGTTTCACTGCCACACACGAGCTCAAGTTGCAAAAGCAAACCAAGCCCTTGGCCTCATAAAGTGAACATTTACCACCAGGAAGTCAGGAGTGATTACAAAACTGTACAAAGCCATGGTGCATCCTCACCTGGAATTTGGCATGACCCTAGCCTCTCCGTGCTATAAGATGGAAGTGAAAGTACTTGAGAGTGTCCAAAGAAGAGCAACTAAGCTTATCTCTGCATTCCAAGACAAATCTTACAAGGAACATCTCACCTTACTCAAACTCCCTACCTTAGTATAGTATACTGTAGGAAAAGAGGAGATGTAATAGCAACTCATAAGTTGCTAGAAAATGACCTATTAAGTCATGTCTTTTCCCCATCCTTCTCAAATACCACAAGAGACACACCAAGAAGCTGCAGGCCCCCTGTGGCATCAAGCAAGACCGCCAACAGTTCTTTTCAGTCCGTTCTGTTCCACTCTGGAACAGCCTATCCAAAGCCACCATCCAATCTAAAACTCTAGATGCCTTCAAGAAAGGAGTTGATCAAGATTGGGGCAATGCTGAATGGAGGCTGAACTGGGATTTCAAATCATAACCTTGAAACACCATCAGCAAAATTTCTACAGGAGGCTCAACACCACCTTATCTTGCCGGACATCCGATTTAAGGTAATATTTATTTATTAATGCAAACAATGTGCTTTCTTTCCTTGTAAAGTTTGAGTCAGTCAGGTTTGTATGTTGTTGCTTTTAATTTTGGCATGATTCCAAGTTCTCATCAATAAGACAACTTCTCAGTTTACTCTTGACAAAACTGCTTGTGTCTTCCTTCTCCAGGTCATTCAAAGCAGACCACTTGTGTTTTCAACTAAGATCATGATTTTTCTTCTCCACTATTTACAATTCAACACAAAGATGTTCAAATTTAGAGTGCTATATCTCCTTGTTTTTTAAATCCAGTTGCTGAATTTTAAAGCAACCAGTGTCAATTTAAAAAGGAGAAAAATTCAACTCAGTTATCACAGCATTAAGAGGATTTTTGACAAATGCTAAAGTTGTTCTGCTGTTTTTAAATTTCTGAAACCTACTGACAAAAGCTTCAGTCATATTTAAATTATAATTTTAAAATTGTGTTTATCAATTGAGGAATTATTTTCTTGGTGAAGCTTCAGCAGGCTCAGAAAGTTAAACAATGTTTCCCTTTCAATATTCTGAGTAAAAATATTTTTCAAATATTATTGCTTCTTCTGAAGCTTCGAAGAAATGGAAAAAATTAAGTTTCCTTTTCCTTGTAGTTTACCATTAAGCTGATTCAGATGATGCATAACATACACCATGACATAAGAGTTTTGGATCCAATAATTGTTGGATAGTTCTGGATTTTGAATGTCCTTCTCAAGGAGAAATGCACAAATTTCTGGAAAAAGGGATGTGAAATGTTTTCCATTGTCACAACTTAATAACGCATCTTCTCATGAAGCAGATATCAGTGTACTCTCTCTATTTCAAATAAAAAATCTTTGAATTGGCTGAGATTAAGAGCTTTAGCTAAAATTGAGTTGATAATTGTAACTACAAATTCCATAAATTTCTTCTGGGAATGTTTGTGCATGAAGCAGTTCTTGATGAATGATAAACAGGTAGCCTGTGGTTAATTTTTTTTCAAAATAGCAACAAAGCCTTTTTCTTATGCTGGTCATGCCTTTAGGCCCTTCTGTTGAAATCAACACAATTTTATCAAGGAGAATATGGTGTTTATCTATACACTCAATTACAGCACTTGTTATATCTTCTCATGTGTCTGACCATGAGTGGTAATAGGCCTAATCCTATAGCCTAAGTTGTTCTTTGGGGCCTGAATGAGACATAAATATTACAAAAAGTGCAATTTGTGCTATATCATTTATGTCACAAGACTTGTGAACTGTCATTGATAAAGGCAAGACCAATTTCAGATCTTCCATAGGCTAGGCCTATGTTGTGTGTTTATATTTGAGCAAATTGTAATTGTTCTAATTTCAATGATTTTAGAAGCCAATGATAACCCTAATTATTTTCAAAATATCTGATTTATTCCTAAAAGAGGGAGGGGGAGTAGGTCAAAATCCTTCCGGACATACTTAGCCTGAGATCATCCCTGAGTACTAAAAATTTTCCAAAACAAACTATAGCCTAGAAGAAGTTTAATTTGATGAAATAAGATGCAATTTTTTTACCAATTTTTTTTAATGAAATATTATTTCACCTTCCGTAGGTATTTATGCCAGAGCCAAACTTAAGGGATCAAAGAGCCACATGCAGCTCTGGAGCTGCACTTTGCTGACCACTGACCTAGATCAACACCTAGGCTATCTGATAAAGCCTATTAAAAAAAAAGTCTGTCTGAAAAGCAACTGCTTGAAGTCATACATCAGTTAACACCACTTAAAACATGGTTTGACTCTGAATAAAGAGTTTGACATAGAGTCTACTAAAATTTAAAAGCCATGCTATATTCAATAGCGAATTACCCACGTTAGAATTGTTGATATTTTTCAAATTTCTTATGCAGCACTGCCATTTATTTAAACACACCAGTGAATCATTTACTGGCACCTAAAAATAAGCTGCCAAGAACTTGGAATCCCACTAAGAAACGCTAAGCATTATATTAATATGTAGCACATAAGAAAATGATGATAAAAAACAATCAAAGAAAAAGATGATGAAAAAGAATCGAAGAAAACGCTGATAAAAAGATAATAAAAAAAATATTTGTGCATAATGTCTTTTTCTCGACTATCAACAGTAACAACCAATTAGTTTCTTTATTCTTGATAGAAAAAGTATGTTAAATTGATTTTTATATACGGTTTCAGTTCAATTGACCCTTTTTAATGAGAGAATATATCTTTAGGTTAAACACTAAATACACATTTTGTTAAATCTTTGCTAACTGTTCTATTACTATTATTCCTTAAAACAGAGTGAAGATATTTAATTGCCTTCCAGTAAATTTATCTTATAAAACAGAAAGCACAAAGTAAAAGAGACATGTACTGTTCAATTATCTATTCAATAATCTTTCAAAGTATAATAGTCACTATCATCATAATTGCATCCCAACTCTCTCACATGAATCTAAACTAAACTAAATCCATTGAATATAATTTTGTGGACTTGCTTGAGATTTTATCTTCCATTATTTGGTAAAAAGTGTGTTTTACCACGGCTTAGTTCACCTTCGAATAATTTACAAGATGTCCTCTGGTACCAATACCTACTCTCTATATTTTTTTTTACTGAGAAATCGCAAGTTTGTTATTTTTTTATCGATTTGGAAAAAGGAAAATAGATGAAGACACAGATTTTTATATGCTGCGCTGTAGCACTGCAAGAATGTATTATTTCATTGTATCTTCAGACCAAGTCACTTAGTATAGAAGTTGTCGTAGAAACTGCAGAAGGGGCTCATTCAATTGGAAATTGAAGGTTCTAATACCCTTTATAAGAGTCAAAAGTGAATGGAGGGCAACCAGAGCCAGCCCCCCTCCACCCTTAGAATTTCCCAAAACACAACCCTCAGGGCAAGAGCTATAGGCAGGGGCGTCCCGAGGGGGGTGGGGCGAAGGATTGGAATCTCTTACGTCATAATGCTATCAGCAAATTAATTAACTTTAGCTCCTCTTATGGATAATTGGAATAAAAAATGAGGAAATAAAACAGCCTATGCTGCTCTGAAAATTGTGAACCATTGATTGCATTTCACACTTGTGAAAGCATTCTGTTTTAAAGCTATGACTCATCAAAGTCAATTGTAGAGGAAGTTCTTTTTACAACTATAGCCAAAAGCTATTATTTACAAAGAAATCCATCTTTGAGATAACAGTAAACCAGGGGCGTAATTTGCTATAGGGCAGGTGGAACCTGCCCATCCCAGACCTTGGTTTGCCCTCATCAGATCCCAGTCCCCCCCGGCGAAATTTAGTTTCTTCCAAAATCTTGTCTAAACTAAGATAAATCTGTATAATTCAAGCACCAACAGAAACAGATCAGTTTTTTTAGTATATTTACCTTTATTGTACTAAACTTTATAGTACTTTTATAGTACTAAATGGTACCTTTATGGTACCAAATGGCTTATTTTTTAGTTTTTACTGTCATTTTCACTTGATTTGGGAAAATTGGCTCCAAATTTGCACCCCCTCCCCCCGCCCAGGATTTTTAGAAATTACGCCACTGCAGAGAACCTTCACTAAAATCAACACAGCGAGTCAAATGGGGTGCACTTGTAATATTTATATTCCATTTGGAATATTTATATTCCATTTAGAATATTTATATTCCATTTGGAATATGTATATTCCATTTAGAATATTTATATTCAATGGGGAAAATTATATTCCATGGGAATATTTATATTCAATGGGAATTTCCATGGGGAAAATTTTGCTTAGGGAGGAAAGTTTCCGGGGAATTTTTCCAGGAGAGATTTCACAAGGGGGGGGGTTCCAGAATTCATACATGAAAGTATTTTTATTTGTTTTTCTGCCTCTTTGGATGCTCAATTTTACACGCGGAGAGAATGGTCAAGAGAAATTTTTCAGCGACGAGGGTATTTTCCCGCGGAAAATGTTTCGGGAGAGGAATTTTTCACGAAGGAATTTTCCGAGGGGGATTTTCCAGGGTATTTTTTCCGGAGGAGGGAAGTAGATTTCACGGCATGATTCTAAAAATGATCAAAAATAAATAGAATAAAAATAACTAAAAGTAATGGACAGCCTTAAAACCTCAAATGAACAAAAAACATTCCGTGTATGAGGTGGCAGCACTTTCCTCAGTCCCTTACTCCTCACGACAAAGCTTGACTTTTCCCAATTACTTAAGAGTGACTTCTGAAATACAAGCTCGTTAAATTGGAAAAAAGAAAGCTTTTTAAAGCAGTAAAAGGCTTCTTGCAACAAAAGAGGGGTTGATGATGGGGAAGCAACCCTAATATTCGGAGAAAGTTTTATTCGTATTAAGCTTTGACGTTGTTACTTACTTCTAGTTGAAAAAACTTGTTTTTTTTTTATTTTAATTAAGGTAGAAGATGGCTTTTAAAGAAGCCAATAAAAGATTAACTTGACAAAATCTACATCTAGGATGAAAATGAGCATTTAAAACAAATAACAAGAACCAGAAAGAATACCCTTTTTTAATTATTTAGTAAGCAAAACGTGGGTATATCTACATAATTTCAGAAGGGATGAGAGAAAGGGTGAAAGTGGAGATTTGTAAAAGTAGATGGGGGAAGAGGAGTTTGCCGTATAAGACATCGGAAAGTCCACTTTCTTACGTTTTTCATGTCCAAGACGATGTGATATGTCCCGAAAAAATGGTCATTTAATTTAAACATATACCTTCTCAGCCGGAAGTGGTTACCAATAAATATATATTATCAATCCTGTTTGGAAGGTGTCATGCAAGGCAAAATACAAACTCAGTTAAAACTGGGAGAGACCAGTTCAGTTCAAACAGTTGGAGGTCCGAGATAGTCCAGCCAAAACTGTCACATATAAACTACAGTTCAAACTATCACACAGCAGAAATTGCCACGAAAAATTGCTTCAGTTTTCTATTGAAGAAATTGGTAATAAATTACCATTAACATTCAAGTTTGGTATTTCTAAAGCTAAAAACTACCAGTTATTTCTAAAGAAAGGGCTTTTAAACCTTTGAGGTATAAAAAAAAACTAAAAACTAAGAACTTTTCCGCATGCTGACCATAGTCTGCGTTACGCAGGTACCGATCTCCTGATACAATGCTTTCGGCTGGAAGTGCAATGAGTGGTTGGAGACAAATCATCCGACGCATCCCGTGATTTCCCCATGTACCCATTTAAAGTTGGGTCGACTCTCGCTGAGCTTAAAGGGTCAAGCCATTGACCCACTATCCAAACCGAATAACCAGCAATACGAGAACTCGAACCCCTGACCTCAGGATTTCAAGTCTGGACCGCTAACCGCCCGGCTAGGACGGCTTTGAGGTATGGCAAGCAAATTTTGGTATCAGAAGCTTTAATTTTAGATCATTTCTGTAACTGAACGAAATTCAAAGCTGAATCAAATTTGAGCTGAATTAAGCTGCATCAAATTCATTTTGAATAAAACTAAAACTTACAAATGTCCTTGTAATCAAATAAGATATTAAAAAATAGATCAAGCAAGTCAGTGAATCGTACTAAATTTAAAGGAATGGACCATAGCCCAAAGGTTATTAAAATATTTCAAAATAACCCTGTGGTGTTACATTGGAGTGATTTCTAGCTAACAATTAAATAATAAAAAAATTTCAACTGAAAGTAAGGAGCAAAATTAAACTTAAAATGAGCAGAAATCATTACTTATACGAGGGGGGTTGCTCATTCTCAACACCTCGCTCTTTGCGCTAAAGTTTTAGTGCTTTAAAAAAAAGCTTCTTATTGTTCTGATTAAACAAACATAGTTTTTCAAGAGTCGTTCTTAAAGAATTGGGACAAAATTCAAAGTTTAGCATAAAGAGCAAGATGTTGAGGATGATCAACCACCCTCATATGCTTAATAATTTCTGTCCAATTTATGTTAAATTCTCACAATGTAAAATTTCCCCTGAAAAGCTCACTCCCTTGAAACTTCCTTCCCAATGAAAAATTATCTCCGTGGAAAATCCTACCAGCGGAAAATTCCCCTTCCCCATCCAAAAAGTTTATGCAAACTTCCCAATAACAAATACTATACGTAAAAATGGGCAAATTTTGTAACTTGAAAACCTTTCTCCAGGGGCTGTGGGGGGGGGTCATGATATATCCAAAGGCATAGTTATTCGGCCTTTGAACAATGCTGAACAAAATGGCTATCTCAAAGTTTTGATCGAACGATTTTGAGAGAAAAAGGGGCGTAGGAGGGGGCTTAGTTACCCTCCGATTTTTTCGGTCACTTAAAAAAGGAACTAGAACTTTTAGTTTCCGTTCAAATGAGCACTTTCTCAATATTTTAAGACTGCTGGATCGATAAGATAACCCCTGGGGAAAAAATCAAAACAACAAACAAACAAATAAACAAGTATCCGTGATCTTTCTTCTTGCAATAAATACAAAATTCCACATTTTTGTAGATAGGAGCCTAAAACATCTACAGTATGGTTCTCTGATACGCCAAATCTGTTGGTGTGATTTTCATTAAGATAGTGATATTTCCTCTTTTCTCGAAAATCAGGCAAATTTTCTCAGGCTCGGTACCTTTGATGGGTATTATGAAACTTAATGAAACTTATATATTTAAAATTAACATAAAAAGTCGATTCTTTTGATATATCTATCGATATAAAAATTCAGTTTTTTAGAGTTTCGGTTAGTATTGACCTGCGTCGCTCCTTACCTACAGTTTGTTACCACGAACTGTTTAATACGGGGTTTGGTTTAAATTCAAGCTGCCGCAGAGCCTGAAAATGCATGGAGATTATACATTATAAGCAAACAATAAAAAAACAACCTGGGCGGATCTAGAGCAAAATCTTAAGGGAGGGGGATTGTGACAAGGGCGCCAATGAGTAAAATCTTGGGGCAGGCAATGTGACAAAGGTGCCAATAATTGACCAAATTGACAAATTTACTATAAAAAAAAAGACCGAAAAAAAACAGGGAAAGAGGGCATCAGAAAAATTTTAGGGTGGGGGGGGCAGCCTCCTGGATCCGCCAGTGGAAAAAAGAAGTTTGTTTAAAATTATGACAGGCAAAATCATATAATAGTTTGTTCAAAAGAGTATAATTTTTTTTAATGGACTCGACCCTGTTAAGCAGAAATGAGCAGTTGCTAATGATTCAGTAATCCAAAATATAGTTTAAATTATATATCAAATCCTAAAAAAATAGTTTTGGATAAACAGCCCCAGACGTATGGTTTCCATTTCATAATTAATTCAAAAATTTCAGTCACTCCTTTAGTGTCGAAAATGGCTCAATTCCACATGTTTCCGTGCAATTCCAACTACCAGATATTTGCTAGTCAATATTTTTTTTCCAACCACTGATATCATTAGCTATCACACTGAAATTCAATGTAAATTTGAATTTATAATTGATAATTTATTGGTAATTAATTTTTATAATTTATTTATTATAATTTTTATAAATTAATTTTAAATTTATAATTGAAACTGACAGATGTTTAATGAGGACCCGATAAAAATTTTAATTAATTTTTTAATTAATTTTTATAATTTATTTATTATAATTTTTATAAATTAATTTTAAATTTATAATTTAAACTGACAGATAGTTAATGAGGACCAAGTAAAAATATAATTATACAAAGAATTATTTTTAGGTTAGGAAATTCAGTCATGCCCGAAAATAAGCAATTTCTAATGATCAGGATATCGAAACAAGAATAAAATCTGAATTCTGAGAAAAATTTGCTTTTTACCAACAACTTCAGAAGGATTGGCTTAGTCATCCTGAGCAAAACTGTATTCAGAGGAGGGGTTAAGGGATTTGAGCCCCATCCCCCCCAAATATTTGTCTGAATCGTAAAAACGTAATAAAAATGCATAAAAGAAATTTTTGGTCTATTTTTTAAAGCATTTTTTGTCCCCCCCCCCCCCGAACAAAAATTCCAATCCCGAGCAATTGAAAATGCATTACAAAATTGGTTTCCACCTGTTTCATAATCTCAGATACAAAATGTTAGCTGGATAACATTTTATTTCCACCCACCCAGCTAATTATTTATCAACTATATCAACACTGAAGCTTTTAACACATTCTAATTTGTAACATAAATTGATGATAATTTTTAATAAGAAGCTGATAGTTATTCAATCATGTGAACAATAAAATTAAATTTGCAAAATTTAGGAAATAACTTCAGTCATATACGAAAATCAGCTATTACTCAAAGTTTGGCAATTCAAAAAAAGGAATCTGAAATAACCTACTGCAGGAAGTACTTCAGAAATATATGTTACGCTTTCTTGAGTAATTGAAAATAAAATCAAATTCACCCATTGTTCTTGGAAATGGCAAAATGAGTTTCCACATGTTTTTGCATAATCTTAGCTTCCAAGTGTTAGGTAATCATTATATCGTTTCCACCCACCAACATAATTAGTTGTCAACACTAATGCTTTCCATATATGTCATTTTCTTATTGAAAATGATAATAGTCCACAGTACGGAAGTGTTAATTGTACAATTTTTTGTAAACTTAAAAAAAAATAAAAATATGATATATAAATAGAATAGGTTTATGCTGAATTTATATAAGCGATCATAAATATTCCCTCACACTGTTTCTGTACAGCATTTTTTTTTTTTTTTTTTTTTTTTTTTTTTTTTTTTTTTTTTTGTCGAAGTTCAGGTTCATCTTTCACAAAAATCATGCATATTTATTGTTAAGCAAAGTCTGAAAATAGAATTTTGCTAAATTTAAAAATGCTATTTGCGATTTTAATTAGTCAGAATAATAACAATTTTCTTAGTTTTTTTGGTCTTAACTGTCAAATAATCAATACATTTCTAAAACTTAAGAAAGTTGTTATATGAACTCAAGATTTAGAAGAATCTAATTATACAATTTCTCTTAGTTTTGAAAACTAAATTTGAATTTTTTTTTTCTAGATATTTTTATCTTATTAAATCCGGAACGAAATAAGTTAAAGTTTGTGAATTTTGGCCTCAACTGCACTGGAACCAAAATAAACAGTTGCTTTTCTAAACAATGAAAATCAACAGGCATTTGTGTTCGTTTTTAGTCTAACGGATTATTACGACTTTATCTCTTCTTATTCTGTAACATCGTTGATCGTTCTTTACTTTACTTCAAAAATTAGTTTTTAGATAGACTTTTTTAAGCCAATTTCACAAAATAGTAAATTTAAAAAGTTCTTACGGTATACTACGCCTGATAAAATTGTTTCATCAGGCGTATAAATAATTAAAAAAATCATAATTAAAAAATTAATTAATTAATTTCATAATACATAATTATTATAAATTTATAATAAATATAATAAATAAATAATGTATAATAATACAATTTGAAAAAAAAATTTAAAAATTTAAATAATTATAAAATAATTAAAATTATTTTATACTCGTATTTCAAATAGAATACAAACTTTTCATGATCAAAAACTAATTTCTAATAGTGTGAAATACTAACATTAAAAGAGTGCAATTACTTCTCCGAGGAAGTTGTGTCTAAAAAAAAACAATGGACGAATAGTGTAGGCCTATTCATGCAATTAAATAAAAAAACAAGTTTTGTAACTGAAAGTAAGGAACGACGTTAAAACTTAAAACGAACAGAAAGTATTCCGTATATGAAAGGGGCTGTCCCCTCCTCAACGCCTCGCTCTTTACGCTAAAGTTTTTTTGGTTTTTAAAAAAATAGAGTTGTTAGAAAGTCAAACTTTAGAGTAAAGAGCGAGGCGTTGAGGAAGGGACAACCCCTATCATATACGGAATAATTTCTGTTCGTTTTTAAGTTTTAACGTCGTTTGTTACTTTCAGTTAAAAAAAAAAATTTTTTTTTATTTAATTTTTTAAAGTTTTTTAATTAATGCAGGTTTTGATTTTGGCTCACCGTACATGAATAATTAGAACAAAATTTGCATATTAATTTTACTTTTATTTGGTTAAATGGCTTTCTCGAAACTTGTTTAATTTTATTTACAAACGTTTAATTTTTTTTCAAAATAGCAACAAAGCCTTTTTCTTATGCTGGTCATGCCTTTAGGCCCTTCTGTTGAAATCAACACAATTTTATCAAGGAGAATATGGTGTTTATCTATACACTCAATTACAGCACTTGTTATATCTTCTCATGTGTCTGACCATGAGTGGTAATAATCCTATAAGTTGTTCTTTGGGGCCTGAATGAGACATAAATATTACAAAAAGTGCAATTTGTGCTATATCATTTATGTCACAAGACTTGTGAACTGTCATTGATAAAGGCAAGACCAATTTCAGATCTTCCATAGGCTAGGCCTATGTTGTGTGTTTATATTTGAGCAAATTGTAATTGTTCTAATTTCAATGATTTTAGAAGCCAATGATAACCCTAATTATTTTCAAAATATCTGATTTATTCCTAAAATATTTTAACTTAAACAAAAATTATAGCCTAGAAGAAGTTTAATTTGATGAAATAAGATGCAATTTTTTTTACCAATTTTTTTAATGAAATATTATTTCACCTTCCGTAGGTATTTATGCCAGAGCCAAACTTAAGGGATCAAAGAGCCACATGCAGCTCTGGAGCTGCACTTTGCTGACCACTGACCTAGATCAACACCTAGGCTATCTGATAAAGCCTATTAAAAAAAAAGTCTGTCTGAAAAGCAACTGCTTGAAGTCATACATCAGTTAACACCACTTAAAACATGGTTTGACTCTGAATAAAGAGTTTGACATAGAGTCTACTAAAATTTAAAAGCCATGCTATATTCAATAGCGAATTACCCACGTTAGAATTGTTGATATTTTTCAAATTTCTTATGCAGCACTGCCATTTATTTAAACACACCAGTGAATCATTTACTGGCACCTAAAAATAAGCTGCCAAGAACTTGGAATCCCACTAAGAAACGCTAAGCATTATATTAATATGTAGCACATAAGAAAATGATGATAAAAAACAATCAAAGAAAAAGATGATGAAAAAGAATCGAAGAAAACGCTGATAAAAAGATAATAAAAAAAATATTTGTGCATAATGTCTTTTTCTCGACTATCAACAGTAACAACCAATTAGTTTCTTTATTCTTGATAGAAAAAGTATGTTAAATTGATTTTTATATACGGTTTCAGTTCAATTGACCCTTTTTAATGAGAGATATCTTTAGGTTAAACACTAAATACAGATTTTGTTAAATCTTTGCTAACTGTTCTATTACTATTATTCCTTAAAACAGAGTGAAGATATTTAATTGCCTTCCAGTAAATTTATCTTATAAAACAGAAAGTAAAAGAGACATGTACTGTTCAATTATCTATTCAATAATCTTTCAAAGTATAATAGTCACTATCATCATAATTGCATCCCAACTCTCTCACATGAATCTAAACTAAACTAAATCCATTGAATATAATTTTGTGGACTTGCTTGAGATTTTATCTTCCATTATTTGGTAAAAAGTGTGTTTTACCACGGCTTAGTTCACCTTCGAATAATTTACAAGATGTCCTCTGGTACCAATACCTACTCTCTATATTTTTTTTTTACTGAGAAATCGCAAGTTTGTTATTTTTTATCGATTTGGAAAAAGGGAAATAGATGAAGACACAGATTATTATATGCTGCGCTGTAGCACTGCAAGAATGTATTATTTCTTTGTATCTTCAGACCAAGTCACTTAGTATAGAAGTTGTCGTAGAAACTGCAGAAGGGGCTCATTCAATTGGAAATTGAAGGTTCTAATACCCTTTATAAGAGTCAAAAGTGAATGGAGGGCAACCAGAGCCAGCCCCCCTCCACCCTTAGAATTTCCCAAAACACAACCCTCAGGGCAAGAGCTATAGGCAGGGGCGTCCCGAGGGGGGTGGGGCGAAGATGGGTGCTCCACCCCTCTCCCCTACTTTTTTAGCATTCGGTAAAATGTTCGCCTAATTTCGGCAGAAATTTTGCAAAATCGGCCGAAATTTAGCAAAATTCTTGATTTCTGCCAAAAATTCGGCCTAAATCAGGTAGCAAATCGGTAAAATTTACGAAGATCCCCCCCCCCCCAAAAAAAAAAAAAATCAGCCTCGGGACGCCCCTGGCTATAGGGTAAACTAGTTGCCAACTGTTAACATATAAGGTTTTTAAGGAAGGGGTGTTCATATATTCTTTGGAGGGGGCTTATTCGATTGGAAAATGTGAAATTCCTGGGCCCTTTTTAAGACTCAAGAATGATTGGAGTGCAAAAAGTCCCCTCTCCACCATGTCCAATTCTCCCCAAATGTATTCAAAAGAAATTATGAGACAGCCATTTTATTCAAAATAGTCTAAAGATCATATAACAAGGCCTTTAGGGTTAGAAGAAATCCTTAGGGCATGGGAACAAGGAAGTTATTCTCTGGGGTATATAATTTTTCTTATGGAAGGGGGGGGGGTCATATAAACTTTAAATGAGGCCCATTTGTTTGGAAATTGAAAGTTCTAGTTCCCTTTTAAGAGTCACAAGTGATATTAAGCAACTACCCCCCCCTCCACCACCACGACGCCCTCTTTTCCCGGAGCGCATCAAATTAAAATTGTAAAATAGCTATTTTGTTAAAAAATAGTCCAAAAACATATAACAATGCTTTCAGAGTTGACGAAACCCCTAGAGCCCAGGAGCAAGGGACGTAAGTAATGCCCTCGAAGAATATAAGGTATTTTGGAATGTGTAAACTTCGGATGGGGCTCATTTCATTGGAAAAGTCTGAAGTTCTAGTGTCCTTTTCAAGAGTCAAAATGATTGGAAGGTAACCAGCCCTCTCCCTAGCCCCCCGTCCATCCTTTTGAAAACATATCCAATAAAAATTTGAGACAGCTATAATGTTCAACATTATTGAAAGGTCCAGTAATTATGCTTTTGGGTATCCCCTACAACCACCGAGGCAAGGGCTGTAAGTTAAGCAATTCCTTCAGTGTTTACATACAGTATATGTTACTAAGAACTTTCAGGAAATGATAAGTGTGATACTCATTTGACCAAAAAGGCAATATTTGCGCGGCAATACTATTACTACTACTACTACTACAGCCACCAGTATTATTACTCCTACCAGTACTACTATCAGTACTACCAGTACGTACCAGTACTACTACCAGTACTACCACTACAACTGCTGCTTCTGTAGCGAGTCCTAAGAAGGCTGAGGACATTAAAATAAACATCTGAGGAAACGTCGAGGGGAAAGTTGAACTAAATCAAAACATACTCTGTGCGTACAGATTGCTGGTACCGGCGTCTTAGCAATATTTTGAAACGGCTTACCGTAACAAGAGGAAACTTCTGGGGCATAATGAGTGAGATGTTCAGGTGACCAAAAGATAACATGTACCTGCTACTACTGCAATTAATACTGCTGCTACTACTGTCACTACTACTGCTCATGCAACACTATTACTGCTACTACAGTTCCTACTACTACCACTACTACTAAGATACTATTACAATTAAGGCTACGCGAATGAAAATGAAAACTTGAAAGAATAAGGAGGGAAAATTTGAACTAAATCGAAACACATTATGAGCATATAGATTGTCAAAAGAGCATATCTCAAGAATAGATTTGGGTATTCAGTTGGAACTTACAGAGAATGCTTAAAAAGGAAGATCAATTGACAAAAAGTAATATGTGCATGCCACTGCTAACACTGTTACCACAGCTATTTTTACTAACACTATTACTACTACTACTACTACTACTGCTACTACACTACTCCAACTACTGCTACTACACTACTCCAACTCTTACTTCAGCTGCAGCAAATGGTAAGGCTTAAAGTACTAAGATGAGAAGGGCGTGAAAAGGGCCTATCAGAAATATTTTTAGAACGGCTTACCGTATCAAGGTAAAATTTCCGGGGTATCATGAGGGGGATGTTCAACCGACCAAAATGCAACATGTACATGCTACTTCTGTTAACAATACTGCTGCTACTAGTACTACTAATACAAAACTATTACTGCTACTACTTCTCCTACTTCCATAACAACTACTGTGATACAAGTGCTATTAAGTCAAGTCTATGAAAGTGAAAATTTGAGAAAATTTTGAGGGCAGATTTGAACTAGATTAAAATACTCTAAGTTCATTCAGATGGTCAAAAAGGTGTATCTCAAAAATTGATTTGAGTATTAAGTTGGAACTTTTGGAGAAGGCTTAAATGTGAAGATCAATCGACCCAAAGGTAATATGCGCATGCTACTACTAATACTACTACCACTGCTACGTTTATTAGTTCTACTACTGCTTTTAATATTACTCCATGTACTACTTCTACTGCAAATACAAGTAAGGCTAAGAACATTAAGGTGAAAGCTACAAGACGTATATGAAAATAGAGGTTATCAAAAGGACATATCGGCGATGTCACAGCAATGGCTAATTTCATTCAGTTGAAACTTCCAGGATGTGCTGAGAAGAATGTTCATCTGACCAAAAGGCAATATTATTAAACTACTACTGCTACTAGTACTAGTACTATGACTATTAATACTACTACTAGTGCTACTAATACTACTAGTTTGATTACTATGACAACATGCCTAAGAGTGTGGAGATGAAATTTTCAGAAAATTTTTAGAATGGAAGGTGAAGTGAATCACAACACGCCGTCTGTATGCAGATTGTCAAAAAGACATATCAGCAATATCTTCGGAACAGTTTTATGTCTAAAGTTGAAAATTACGGGGCTTGTTATGGAGATGTTGGACTAACCAAAAGACAATATTTGCATTCTAATGCTACTACTTCTATTCGTACTCCTACTACTTACTGCTACTACTTTAATTACGGCTACTAAAGCTAAGGCTACTACTATTAATTTTACTGCTTTTACTATTACTACTGGTGCTACTGCTAAAGCTAAGGGTTTTAAGGTGAATTTTTTGGCAATATTGAAACTGTATTGAATTAAATAGGAGCACACTATGCCCACAAGTCAAGAGGTTGTCAAGAGGCCGTATAGGCAATACTTCAGGAACGGTTGATGGTAATAAGTTAAAGCTCTCATTATGTGTTGAAGGGGATCTCGAAGAAAATTAAAGGTGTTATATGCATACTGTTACTAATGCTACTGCAACTATTGCTACTACACAAGCTAAGAATTTTGTATATTTCCCAATAACAAACAATACATGTAAATAATGGGTAAATTGCAAAAGTTATAGCCCTTTCCTTAGGGGCTATGGGGGTTATATCATCCCCAAAGCATAGTTATTGAACCATTTAAGAATACTGAACCAAATAACAATCTCAAAATTTTGATTAGATGTCTTTGGGGGATTAGGAGCCTAGGGGGAGAATTAGTTGCCTCCAATCTTTTTGGTTAGATAAGAAGGGCACTAGAACCTTTAATTTCTGTTTGAATGAGCATTTTCCTGATCTTCTAGGACCAGAGGCCAGATACGATTACTTCTGACAAAAAAATGCAGAAATCTAAATTTTCGTAGATGCTTGAAACGTCTACTTTAGGTTTCTCTGATATACTGAGTCCGATGGTGTGTTTTATCTTCTTCTGGGGTGTTTTCCCCCTTTTCGAAACTCAGAAAAATTTTCTCAGGCTCTTAGCTATTTTTTTAATGTATTTTGAATCAGTATTAAAAGTCAATTCCCGTGATATATTAATTGTTACCAAATAGCGTAGTTGCTACTTGCTTATAGTTGGTTAGAAAGAACTGTTTGATTCCTTATTTATAATTATTTTGCTTGAAAATTTCTAGCAAAGAATCTGCTTTTATTTTCCTTTGTATGTTAAAGAGGAAATGCCTTCTTATATAGAAAGGGAAGGATTGGAATCTCTTACGTCATAATGCTATCAGCAAATTTATTAACTTTAGCTCCTCTTATGGATAATTGGAATAAAAAATGAGGAAATAAAACAGCCTATGCTGCTCTGAAAATTGTGAACCATGGATTGCATTTCACACTTGTGAAAGCATTCTGTTTTAAAGCTATGACTCATCAAAGTCAATTGTAGAGGAAGTTCTTTTTACAACTATAGCCAAAAGCTATTATTTACAAAGAAATCCATCTTTGAGATAACAGTGAACCAGGGGCGTAATTTGCTATAGGGCAGGTGGAACCGGCCCATCCCAGACCTTGGTTTGCCCTCATCAGATCCCAGTCCCCCCCCGGTGAAATTTAGTTTCTTCCAAAATCTTGTCTAAACTAAGATAAATCTGCATAATTCAAGCACCAACAGAAACAGATCAGTTTTTTTAGTATATTTACCTTTATTGTACTAAACTTTATAGTACTTTTATTGCCCTAAATAGTACCTTTATGGTACCAAATGGGTTATTTTTTAGTTTTTACTGTCATTTTCACTTGATTTCGGAAAATTGGCTCCAACTTTGCACCCCCTCTCCCCGCCCAGGATTTTTAGAAATTACGCTACTGCAGAGAACCTCCAATAAAATCAACACAGCGAGTCAAATGGGGTGAACTTGTAATATTTATATTCCATTTGGAATATTTATATTCCATTTAGAATAATTATATTCGATTTGGAATATGTATATTCCATTTAGAATATTTATATTCAATGGGGAAAATTATATTCCATGGGAATATTTATATTCAATGGGAATTTCCTTGGGGAAAATTTTGCTTAGGGAGGAAAGTTTCGGGGGAATTTTTCCAGGAGAGATTTCAAGGGGGGGGGGGTTCCAGAATTCATACATGAAAGTATTTTTATTTGTTTTTCTGCCTCTTTGGATGCTCAATTTTACACGCGGAGAGAATGGTCAAGAGAAATTTTTCAGCGACGAGGGTATTTTCCCGCGGAAAATGTTTCGGGAGAGGAATTTTTCGCGAAGGAATTTTCCGAGGGGGATTTTCCAGGGTATTTTTTCCGGAGGAGGGAAGTAGATTTCACGGCATGATTCTAAAAATGATCAAAAATAAATAGAATAAAAATAACTAAAAGTAATGGACAGCCTTAAAACCTCAAATGAACAAAAAACATTCCGTGTATGAGGTGGCAGCCCTTTCCTCAGTCCCTTACTCCTCACGACAAAGCTTGACTTTTCCCAATTACTTAAGAGTGACTTCTGAAATACAAGCTCGTTAAATTGGAAAAAAGAAAGCTTTTTAAAGCAGTAAAAGGCTTCTTGCAACAAAAGAGGGGTTGATGATGGGGAAGCAACCCTAATATTCGGAGAAAGTTTTATTCGTATTAAGCTTTGACGTTGTTACTTACTTCTAGTTGAAAAAACTTGTTTTTTTTTTAATTTTAATTAAGGTAGAAGATGGCTTTTAAAGAAGCCAATAAAAGATTAACTTGACAAAATCTACATCTAGGATGAAAATGAGCATTTAAAACAAATAACAAGAACCAGAAAGAATACCCTTTTTTAATTATTTAGTAAGCAAAACGTGGGTATATCTACATAATTTCAGAAGGGATGAGAGAAAGGGTGAAAGTGGAGATTTGTAAAAGTAGATGGGGGAAGAGGAGTTTGCCGTATAAGACATCGGAAAGTCCACTTTCTTACGTTTTTCATGTCCAAGACGATGTGATATGTCCCGAAAAAAATGGTCATTTAATTTAAACATATACCTTCTCAGCCGGAAGTGGTTACCAATAAATATATATTATCAATCCTGTTTGGAAGGTGTCATGCAAGGCAAAATACAAACTCAGTTAAAACTGGGAGAGACCAGTTCAGTTCAAACAGTTGGAGGTCCGAGATAGTCCAGCCAAAACTGTCACATATAAACTACAGTTCAAACTATCACACAGCAGAAATTGCCACGAAAAATTGCTTCAGTTTTCTATTGAAGAAATTGGTAATAAATTACCATTAACATTCAAGTTTGGTATTTCTAAAGCTAAAAACTACCAGTTATTTCTAAAGAAAGGGCTTTTAAACCTTTGAGGTATAAAAAAAAACTAAAAACTAAGAACTTTTCCGCATGCTGACCATAGTCTGCGTTACGCAGGTACCGATCTCCTGATACAATGCTTTCGGCTGGAAGTGCAATGAGTGGTTGGAGACAAATCATCCGACGCATCCCGTGATTTCCCCATGTACCCATTTAAAGTTGGGTCGACTCTCGCTGAGCTTAAAGGGTCAAGCCATTGACCCACTATCCAAACCGAATAACCAGCAATACGAGAACTCGAACCCCTGACCTCAGGATTTCAAGTCTGGACCGCTAACCGCCCGGCTAGGACGGCTTTGAGGTATGGCAAGCAAATTTTGGTATCAGAAGCTTTAATTTTAGATCATTTCTGTAACTGAACGAAATTCAAAGCTGAATCAAATTTGAGCTGAATTAAGCTGCATCAAATTCATTTTGAATAAAACTAAAACTTACAAATGTCCTTGTAATCAAATAAGATATTAAAAAATAGATCAAGCAAGTCAGTGAATCGTACTAAATTTAAAGGAATGGACCATAGCCCAAAGGTTATTAAAATATTTCAAAATAACCCTGTGGTGTTACATTGGAGTGATTTCTAGCTAACAATTAAATAATAAAAAAATTTCAACTGAAAGTAAGGAGCAAAATTAAACTTAAAATGAGCAGAAATCATTACTTATACGAGGGGGGTTGCTCATTCTCAACACCTCGCTCTTTGCGCTAAAGTTTTAGTGCTTTAAAAAAAGCTTCTTATTGTTCTGATTAAACAAACATAGTTTTTCAAGAGTCTTTCATAAAGAATTGGGACAAAATTCAAAGTTTAGCATAAAGAGCAAGATGTTGAGGATGATCAACCACCCTCATATGCTTAATAATTTCTGTCCAATTTATGTTAAATTCTCACAATGTAAAATTTCCCCTGAAAAGCTCACTCCCTTGAAACTTCCTTCCCAATGAAAAATTATCTCCGTGGAAAATCCTACCAGCGGAAAATTCCCCCTTCCCCATCCAAAAAGTTTATGCAAACTTCCCAATAACAAATACTATACGTAAAAATGGGCAAATTTTGTAACTTGAAAACCTTTCTCCAGGGGCTGTGGGGGGGGGGGTCATGATATATCCAAAGGCATAGTTATTCGGCCTTTGAACAATGCTGAACAAAATGGCTATCTCAAAGTTTTGATCGAACGATTTTGAGAGAAAAAGGGGCGTAGGAGGGGGCTTAGTTACCCTCCGATTTTTTCGGTCACTTAAAAAAGGAACTAGAACTTTTAGTTTCCGTTCAAATGAGCACTTTCTCAATATTTTAAGACTGCTGGATCGATAAGATAACCCCTGGGGAAAAAATCAAAACAACAAACAAACAAATAAACAAGTATCCGTGATCTTTCTTCTTGCAATAAATACAAAATTCCACATTTTTGTAGATAGGAGCCTAAAACATCTACAGTATGGTTCTCTGATACGCCAAATCTGTTGGTGTGATTTTCATTAAGATAGTGATATTTCCTCTTTTCTCGAAAATCAGGCAAATTTTCTCAGGCTCGGTACCTTTGATGGGTATTATGAAACTTAATGAAACTTATATATTTAAAATTAACATAAAAAGTCGATTCTTTTGATATATCTATCGATATAAAAATTCAGTTTTTTAGAGTTTCGGTTAGTATTGACCTGCGTCGCTCCTTACCTACAGTTTGTTACCACGAACTGTTTAATACGGGGTTTGGGTTCAATTCAAGCTGCCGCAGAGCCTGAAAATGCATGGAGATTATACATTATAAGCAAACAAGAAAAAAACAACCTGGGCGGATCTAGAGCAAAATCTTAAGGGAGGGGGATTGTGACAAGGGCGCCAATGAGTAAAATCTTGGGGCAGGAAATGTGAAAAAGGTGCCAATAATTGACCAAATTGACAAATTTACTATAAAAAAAAGACCGAAAAAAAACAGGGAAAGAGGGCATCAGAAAAATTTTCGGGTGGGGGGGGGCAGCCTCCTGGATCCGCCAGTGGAAAAAAGAAGTTTGTTTAAAATTATGACAGGCAAAATCATATAATAGTTTGTTCAAAAGAGTATAATTTTTTTTAATGGACTCGACCCTGTTAAGCAGAAATGAGCAGTTGCTAATGATTCAGTAATCCAAAATATAGTTTAAATTATATATCAAATCCTAAAAAAATAGTTTTGGATAAACAGCCCCAGACGTATGGTTTCCATTTCATAATTAATTCAAAAATTTCAGTCACTCCTTTAGTGTCGAAAATGGCTCAATTCCACATGTTTCCGTGCAATTCCAACTACCAGATATTTGCTAGTCAATATTTTTTTTCCAACCACTGATATCATTAGCTATCACACTGAAATTCAATGTAAATTTGAATTTATAATTGATAATTTATTGATAATTTATTTTTATAATTTATTTATTATAATTTTTATAAATTAATTTTAAATTTATAATTGAAACTGACAGATGTTTAATGAGGACCCGATAAAAATTTTAATTAATTTTTTAATTAATTTTTATAATTTATTTATTATAATTTTTATAAATTAATTTTAAATTTATAATTTAAACTGACAGATAGTTAATGAGGACCAAGTAAAAATATAATTATACAAAGAATTATTTTTAGGTTAGGAAATTCAGTCATGCCCGAAAATAAGCAATTTCTAATGATCAGGATATCGAAACAAGAATAAAATCTGAATTCTGAGAAAAATTTGCTTTTTACCAACAACTTCAGAAGGATTGGCTTAGTCATCCTGAGCAAAACTGTATTCAGAGGAGGGGTTAAGGGATTTGAGCCCCATCCCCCCCAAATATTTGTCTGAATCGTAAAAACGTAATAAAAATGCATAAAAGAAATTTTTGGTCTATTTTTTAAAGCATTTTTTGTCCCCCCCCCCGAACAAAAATTCCAATCCCGAGCAATTGAAAATGCATTACAAAATTGGTTTCCACCTGTTTCATAATCTCAGATACAAAATGTTAGCTGGATAACATTTTATTTCCACCCACCCAGCTAATTATTTATCAACTATATCAACACTGAAGCTTTTAACACATTCTAATTTGTAACATAAATTGATGATAATTTTTAATAAGAAGCTGATAGTTATTCAATCATGTGAACAATAAAATTAAATTTGCAAATTTAGGAAATAACTTCAGTCATATACGAAAATCAGCTATTACTCAAAGTTTGGCAATTCAAAAAAGGAATCTGAAATAACCTACTGCAGGAAGTACTTCAGAAATATATGTTACGCTTTCTTGAGTAATTGAAAATAAAATCAAATTCACCCATTGTTCTTGGAAATGGCAAAATGAGTTTCCACATGTTTTTGCATAATCTTAGCTTCCAAGTGTTAGGTAATCATTATATCGTTTCCACCCACCAACATAATTAGTTGTCAACACTAATGCTTTCCATATATGTCATTTTCTTATTGAAAATGATAATAGTCCACAGTACGGAACTGTTAATTGTACAATTTTTTGTAAGCTTTTAAAAAAATAAAAATATGATGTATAAGAAGAATAGGTTTATGCATTATGCTGAATTGATACAAGCAATCATAATCATTCCGTCACACTGTTTCTGTACAGCTTTTTTTTTTTTTTTTTTTTTTTTTTTTTTTTTTGGTCGGTCAAAGTTCAGGTTCATTTTTCTCAGAAATCATGCATATTTATTGTTAGGCAAAGTCTGAAAATAGAATTTGGCTAAATTTAAAAATGCTATTTGCAATTTTAATTAGTCAGAATAATAACAATTTTCTTAGTTTTTTTCGTCTTAACTGTCAAATAATCAATGCATTTCTAAAACTTAAGAAAGTTGTTAGTTGAACTAAAGATTTAAAAGAATCTAATTATACAATTTCTCTTAGTTTTGAAAACTACATTTGAATTTTTTTCTAGATATTTTTATCTTATTAAATCCGGAACGAAATAAGTTAAAGTTTGTGAATTTTGGCCTCAATTGCACTGGAACCAAAATAAACAGTTGAAAATCAATGAAATAAACAATCAATAATCAATAAACAATGAAAATCAACAGGCATTTGTGTTCGTTTTTAGTCTAACGGATTATTACGACTTTATCTCTTCTTATTCTGTAACATCGTTGATCGTTCTTTACTTTACTTCAAAAATTAGTTTTTAGACAGACTTTTTTAAGCCAATATCACAAAATAGTAACTTTAAAAATTTCTTACGGTACACTACGCCTGATAAAATTATTTTATCAGGCGTATAAATAATTAAAAAAATCATAATTAAAAATTAATTAATTAATTTCATAATATATAATTATTATAAATTTATAATAAATATAATAAATAAATTAATAAATAATAATAAAATTTGAAAAATAATTTAAAAATTTAAATAATTATAAAATATTTAAAATTATTTTATACTCGTATTTCAAATAAAATACAAACTTTTCATGATCAAAAACTAATTTCTAATGTTAGTGTGAAATACTAACATTAAAAGAGTGCAATTACTTCTCCGAGGAAGTTGTGTCTAAAAAAAAACAATGGACGAATAGTGTAGGCCTATTCATGCAATTAAATAAAAAAACAAGTTTTGTAACTTAAAGTAAGGAACGACGTTAAAACTTAAAACGAACAGAAAGTGTTCCGTATATGAATGGGGCTGTCCCCTTCTCAACGCCTCGCTCTTTACGCTAAAGTTTTTTTGCTTTTTAAAAAAATAGAGTTGTGAGAAAGTCAAACTTTAGCGTAAAGAGCGAGGCGTTGAGGAAGGGACAACCCCTATAATATACGGACTAATTTCTGTTCGTTTTTAAGTTTTAACGTCGTTTCTTACTTTCAGTTAAAAAAAAAACTTTTTTTTTATTTAATTTTTGTAAGTTTTTGAATTAATTCAGGTTTTGATTTTGGCTCACCGTACATGAATAATTAGAAATGAATTTGAATATTGATATTACTTTTATTTGGTTAAATGAGTTTTTCAAAAGTCGTTTAATTTTATTTACAAACGTTTTTACTGGTGATAAATATACGTAACTTACGAATTAACTTACGTAACGAACTTCTATGTTCATAGATTTTTAATACGTATATTAGGGGGTTTGCCCCCTAGTCAATACCTTGCTCTTTAAGCTAAAGTTTGAATTCTGTTCCAAATCTTTAAAAATGACCCCTTAATCACAAAGTCCGTTAATTAAAATAAGTAGCTCTCATGAAAGAACTAAAAAATTTTTGGCTTAAAGAGTGAGGTATTGACTAGGCGGTGAACCCAGTCATATACGTAATATTTTATGTTCGTTTTAAGTTTTGATGCTGCTCCTTGCTTTTAGTTGAAAAACTTTTTTTTTTATTTAATTTCTTATCTTTTTCTTTAATAATGATGGGAAATCCGGCTCCCCCTTCATAGTAATGTCCCTTCCCCCATGAAAACTTCCTTCATGTAGGCGCGTAACTTTTGATACGTAAGATTAAACTTGAAAAAACTTATATATTTGAAATCACCATTAAAATCTGATTCTTTTGATGTATCTATTGGTATCAAAATTCCGTTTTTTAGAGTTTCGGTTACCATTAAGCCGGGTTGCTCATTACTTACAGTTCGTTACCACGAACTGTTTGAAAAGATCCTGTCTTATAGTCAGTTTCACTGGGATTTAAAATTGTTGGCGGCATTATTCTCTTCCTGCTCTAAACACCACCTAAAATGACATTTTTTGAATCATCTATAGCCACGAAATTTTTTTTATTTATGTTAATAAATAAGTTTTTAAAAAATTACTTTTGACGGGAAACTTGAATATCGGAGAAGTTGTGTCTTCAAGCTCGAAAGTAACATTGCCAGAGGATGCTGAAGAGAGTGAGAGGCACAATCGCTCTTCTGCGCCTTTTTGGAAAACTTTTGGGCCTGTAAGTATGTACGACCTAAAAAAAGAGACTTGATTAGAATTAATTACTGATTTAAATAAGAAAGGTGGTGCGCATCCTGATTCGCAATATAAATACTATTGCTCCTGCTCCCTTGAGGCAAATACAGTTATGCACACTCCTCCTGTCCCTAATTTAATTAAACTCAATTTTCTACACCATACCCTAAAATTTCCAGTCTCCTAAAAATCATTCCTAATTACCTCCTTTCAGTAAGATAGCTAGGGTGTAAGGGGATGCAATTGTCCCAGGGGTTATCATCTGTTGAACTGCAATTTATATAATATATTTACTATATAATTCACCAAATAAAGAGTCTATTTATTTTATCGAGGGGAGGGGGAATTGACGTTTCCAATGGACACTGAACAACCAACCTTACGCCTTTCTTCCTCCCCCATTTAAGGATATCCTACTTTTCACCTGGGCTCAGATAAATTGCCTATGAGCACGATTTTTGGCAACCTATCATCCCTCTTTTGCACAATCTAACTTACTACCTTACGATTTCTTTTAGTCAGAGGTGTGCACAGGGGAGGGGGCCTCTGGACCAATCCCCTCAAATCTTGAATTTTCTTGAGTTTTTTGGCAGTTCCTAAACACATTACCCGAAATGCTGTTTTTATTGTTGCCCTCTCCAAAAGTTCGTGCATACATGCTTGCTTTCAATCTAGTCCTTGAATTTGCGGTCAAATCCAATTTTGTGCTGTTTGATATATAGTGATTCAATGAGTAATTCAGAATAACTTTTGACAATTATTTTTGAAAGAATCAAACATATGTTCTAGAACCTTTTGAAGTGCCTTGAATTCGGATTTATACTTAAAGTCTACATGAGTAAAGATCTTTTATAAGGCTTTAACTATTTTATTTAAACCATGAAGATAACAAAACATGTGAAAAACAAATGCAAAAAATGACAAAGCTATAGTAGAAAGTGGTTCAAAAAAGCTATAGCTAAAATACCTAATTTTTATTGGACAGTGACGGTTTTATCGGTTCGAATTGGCAGGCGAAGTGAGGTGAAAAATGAAAATACTGGAAGAGAGAGAAAGACATAGAGAGAGAGATAGAGAGAGAGGGAGAAAAAAGAGAGAGAGATAGACACACATACAGCCAGACAGACAGGCAGACATACAGAAAGAGAGAGAGAAATTGAAAGAGAGTGTGAGAGAGAGAGAGACAAAAAGTGAAATAAAGTCGGTAAAGTATACAAGGCAACGACTGGCAGGCGAAATGAGCAAAAATATAAATTTAATTGTACCAACAAAAAATACTTACAATTAGAGAATGAAATGTGCTAAATTAATAAGTACTATAAAGCCGACAAAGACGGCTTTGTCTTGTGTCTGGTCAGTTTTTTACATCGCATCTTTGGCCACAACAAATTAACCTATCGTTAATTTTGCATGAAATTATAAAATAATGAAGATATCAGAAGAATACAAGACCTTTCTCACTTTATATTATTAACAAAACCAAATTTTCAAACAGTTCGTGGTAACGAACTGTAAGTATGGAGCGACCCGACTCAATAGGAACCGAAACTCTAAAAAACGGAATTTTGATACCATAAGATACATGAGAAAAATCAAATTTTTATGCTGATTTCAAATATGTAAGCTTCATCAAGTTTAGTCTTACCCATCAAAGGTTAAGCGTTAAGCGCAAAAGTTAACCTGAAAAAATTGGCCTTATTTTCGAAAAAAGGGGAAAACAACCCCTAAAAGTTATGGAACTCTAATGAAATCACCATCAGATTCAGCGTATCAGAGAACCCTACTATAGAAGTTTCAAGCTCTTATCTGCAAAAATGCGGAATTTTGTATTTTTTGCCTGAAGAAAGATCACGGATGTGTGTTTATTTGTTTTTTTTTTTAATTTTTTGTTTCTTTGGTTTTTTTTTTATTTTACCAGGGGTGATCGTATCGATCCAGTAGTCCTAGAGTATCGTGAGAGGGCTCATTCGAACGGAAATTAAAAGTTCTAGTGCCCTTTTTTAAGTGACGAAAAAAATTGGAGGGCAACTTTGCCCCCTCCCACGCTCAGTTCCCGGGGAAATCTCCCACGGTTCCCGGGGAAAGGGCTGCAAGTTATAAGCTTTTCCCTTTGTTTAAAAAATAGTATTGGTTATTGGGACGTATACAGGTGTTTTCAGGAGGAATTTTTTTTCTAGGGGGGGGGGGGGGGCGGTGTAGGGATTATGGGGGAGGATCTTTCCATGGAGAATATGTCCTTGGGGGATGGAACATTTCCCAGTATTATTTAAAAAACGATCAGAAATTAAATAAAAAAACAAGTTTTTTCAACTGAAAATAAGGAACAACATTAAATCTTAAAACGAACAGAAATTATTACGTTTCTGAAAGGGTTCGCCCCCTAGTCAATACCTCGCTCTTTACGCTAAAGATTTTTAGTACTTTCAAAAGAGCTATCTATTCTAATTATCTATTTTAATCAGGGGTTTGTGGTTCGAACAAAATTCGAACTTTATTGTAAAAAGCGAGGTATTGACTAGGGAGCGAACTCCCTAATATACCTAAAAAACAAAATTTCGTCAGAACAAAGTTGTCAGAACAAAATTTCGAGAAAACCAATTAGCCAAAAAAAGGGAAATTAAAATGCGAATTTTGTTTTAATTGTTCATGTACGGTGAGCCAAAATCAAAACCTGCATTAATTCAAAAACGTTCAGAAATTAAATAAAAATAACAATTTTTTTTAACTGAAAGTAAGGAGCGGCATTAAAACTTAAAACGAACAGAAATTATTCCGTATATGAAAGGGCTGTCCCCTCCTCAACGCCTCGCCCTTTACGCTAAAGTTTGACTCTGTCTCACAACTTATTTTTTAAAACAATAAAAAAATAGCGTAAAGAGCGAGGCGTTGAGGAGGGGACAGCCCCTTTCATATACGGAATAATTTCTGTTCGTTTTAAGTTTTAATGTCGCTCCTGACTTTCAGTTAAAAAAAACTTGTTTTTTCATTTAATTCAGTGTAAAAAGAGACATTAATTTTATTATAAACCAAATACGTTATTTTGGTGCCCCCATCATAGTAGGCATCAATATAATTTATATTTAAGCGTTAATTACATTTTTTGAAAACAACTTTGTCTTAAATCAGAAAAAAGTAAAAAGTTGAAGAAACAAGAAATAGAGTGGGGGGGGGGCTAAGAGAGAGAAAGGACAAGCGTAGCCTAATAGAAACTGATAAAATATAAAAGGAAGCCACTACTGCATATTTCCTAAACGCCGTGCAAAAAAATCCACAATTAAAGTGAAATAAATAAACCTCCAAATAAGAGTGGTTGGGAGGGGAGACAAAAAGTTACTTTTGAAAATCTAGGGGGGGGGGTAATCTTTACAAAAATAATGTTCTATAAAAAAACAAAAAATGCATATTTTTCCATGAAAATACCAAAATTATTTTTGGAAACCTAAGGGAGGAATCTATGGGGGGGGGGAGGAACTCCTTCCATCCAACTGAAACCACTGCGTTAAAAAAACACTTAGGTGAAAAAAATGCTACCCCTTCCTGAAAGTACACAATTTGGAATAATTAAAAGGATGACATTAAACAGAGAAATTAAAATTATTTACTTTTGGCAGAACATTAACTGCTAACGGACATACCATTGTTGATATGTAATCTTTTAAGAAAAAGAACTGGTTTTACTAAGAATTAGAAACAAGTTTTCCGACATTTATTATCTCAAGACCTGTAAGTTACACCACAGCGGTCAGACATCATTAAAAATCTGGCTGGAATCCACAGTGAATTATTTCGAAGATCTTCGCAATTCACATAAAAATGAAATATTCAACAAATTTGAGGGACAGTCAACTTTCTCAAATATGCACTCGATTCATCCCTCAATTTGCTGCTAGTAGGATCTTGTTCCCCAAGGAAATGCATCTAGTAGCAGAATTTCAAAAGAAAAAGTGCCATGATAAATCAATAGAATCCCGTTATATGTGAAAAGGGATAGAGGCATTATTTTTAAAATCTAAACACATAGCAATAGTTGTGCATACAGGTTCCAAAGGACATTTTCGGACTATCTCATGTTTTCCTAAACGTTCTTATAAGTCGAAAGTCCTTAGACACCAACCAGTCCCTGTCCCAAGACTGTTTTTGTCAAACTAATACCTATAACTATCCTTAGACATTTCCTCTGCTAAAATATTTAACAAATCATCCTCAACCTTTCGAAGCGTCCACGTTTCAGAGCCCTACTAGACCACTGTCATTATCGTCGCTTCCAACATTCTAATCTTAGTTCGCAGACTTATCTTCTATTATTCCAAACTTGTTTCAACTGTGAAAAAAGCACTCTGCGTCTTGGCTATTCTCCTTTTTAGATCTTCACGACACCCATCATCTTTACTAATAATACTTCCCATCATTTATGCCTAGTCTAAGCGACTTAGTCGGTAAAAGTTTAGCCATGAGCATGGGGAGCGTATGTTTAAACCAATTACCATATTACATCTGAATTTCAGATGCCAAGTGAGGCTACCCCCTTGCCCCCTAGATCACAGTCAACTTTCTCAAATATGCACATCAGTTGACAAGCACCACGTGTTGCGTAAGTTTGATGTATATGGCGTGAAGCTTTCCATGGCTGGCATGGAGAAGTGAATTTGGCCTACTGAAAATTTTATTTAATGTCTTGAGAGGTTACAAGTGCTCAGATACAAATCATAATATAGGGGCGGTTGGTTGCCTCCCATCACTTCCAATCCTCTCAGAATTTACAATTTTCAGATAAATAATCCTGCTCCTAAGCCTCTGCAACCACCTCTTTCGGTATAAGGTTTCCGAAAAAAAAAATTCAAAGAGACAGTTCGCTCTTTCACTCAGACAGTCAAATTTAGTGCACTGTGGCTAGAACAACATTACAACATGAGGTCAAATTTCAACAAGCAGCTTGAAGTCTGCCATTTGGGTGTAAAGAGGTGCAAAATGGTGGAAATGTCCCGCTGGGGAACAATTGGAGCTCCAAGGTGATCGGGCGGCGGAGTCTGTATAAAAACTCTGTAAATTCAAGGAGCTTACAGATTTAAATAAGATTTCACCTCGTGAGAAATTCAAATTATCCTGAAGGATAAGTTCAAATGCGGATAAAGCCTTTCCAGAGCCCTCATAAAATCAAAAAGAACCATTTCAATATTTAGGGCAAGGTTTTGAACCACCAACCCAAAACTCCCTCCCCGGTTATACCATTATAGGGATAAGGACCTACCCTTAATGTATCTCAATTGTATGTAATTTAATTGTATCTCTGAATGGTAAAACCTGTATATCTAGTTATGTATAGTAAGGTTTTGAAGCGCTGAAAATCCAACCCAGACTAGTTTTTTTTAATACCCAATTATGACCCAAACGTGGTTTGGTGTTCTGAGTGTTGTTAATAGAGAGGTTCCCTTAGTAGCAAAGCTTTTAGTTGTGTTTGCAGATGGCGTTTCTAACTTGTCTAGAACTTTACTTTCTTCAGAATCATAAATCTTTGTTTTTCTTATTTTTTCGCGGGCTGAGGGTGGGGAAGGGAGTCGGGGAGTCCATGACAAGAACCTTTTTTTTACAGACTAAAATATTCTAACTAGTCTTTATAAAAAAAATTTTCCATATTCTTATTTTACCCGGTGAATTTGAGAAGAAAATTAAATATTAAATTCAAACCTAACTAGAAGCAAGCGGATCAATTCTTAATTGTAAGATTCTTGTAAGATAATTTGATTTGAATGCTGACAAACCACAAAAAAATGCTATGTCATTGTTTATATACATGAATGCCAACTAAAAACATACAATTTGCAACCCTAACAATAAAGAAGAAGCTACTATTATTAAACTGGAATACCGCCAATCAAATAGTATATCAAGGGGTAAAATTTTAGGACCCCCCCCCTTAACCAAATAAAAAAGAAATCAGAGATAGCATTCCAGTATTACCTAAGTAACGAGCCAGAACCTTGCAATGTATTATCTTTTCCTGGCCACTTCAAATGGAGGGAGGGAGTGCAAAATATTCTAACTAGTCTTTATAATATTTTTTTCCATAGTCTTATTTTACCCGGCGAATTTGAGAAGAAAATTAAATATTAAATTCGAACCTAAGTAGAAGCAAGCGGATTAATTCTTAATTGTAAGATTCTTCTTTTTATTCAAGTTTTGTATTTAGTATAAACATTTCCTTGCCCCAATTATCCACCTTTATGCATCTTATTTCTTAAATAAATCAGTTATTTCCTTCTTGTTTAGTATATTAGGTTTTCTTTCGTAAAATTATCCATCTTTCTGAATTAAACTTTCTGTGAATTGGCCCTATCTGTGCCATTTAAACTTTTAGTTTTTGCGGCCAAACTATTTAGAATTGATTGGGCGCTCTTGCCATAACTTGTGACAAATCCAAATAAATGAGAGATAACCAAAACTGGCATCTACTTCCCCAGAAATCATAGAAAAACCACTGACATTCTCGTGTTTTATGGCAGAGATAGTTATCTAAGGTTTTAATCAATTTTACATCTTCAGGAGACGGGAATTTTGTTTTTTCAATTAAATGAAGCGAAAATTACTTTTTATTCTCAGGAAAGGAAAATCTTTAAAAGTTTTCTTGAACGTCTGTTAGAAAAATGCTAAAAATTAGCTCAAAGGAATTTTAACTTGAGCATTTTACCGCTTTGGGAGTTCCCTGTGGAACAAAATGGATGTAAAATTTTGCTGTCGTTTTAGTCAAAATTCACAGCCAAACGAAAGATTTGACAGCTATAGATGATGACTAGTCCCATGTGAGAATTTATTAATGGGCCCGTTGTATCGGGTAGTCAACGCTGTAGCTCATAAATTTATTTTTAAGGTATCCTATCACCTTGCAGATCATTACAAAGTTATGTTATGCAAAGTTAAGTTATGTTATGTTATAATCAAAGTTATGTAGTGGTTGAGTTGCTTCATATTTTGTATGCTTTGCGTTTAGAAAATTAAGTTGTTATGTTATGTTTAGAAAGTTAAGTTATGTTATGTTATAATCAAAGTTTATGTTTGTTAGAGATGTTATGTTATGTTATACTTATGATAGTTTATGTTTATGTTATGTTTAGTTTATGTAATCAAATTTTATGTTATGTTATGTTTAGAAAGTCAGTTTATGTAATCAAAGTTTATGTTATGTTATGTTTAGAAAGTTAAGTTATGTTATGTTATAATCAAAGTTATGCAGCGGTTAGTTTATGTAATCAAAGTTTATGTTATGTTATGTTTAGAAAGTTAAGTTATATTATGTTATAATCAAAGTTATGCAGTGGTTGAGTTGCTTCATATTTTGTATGCTTTGCGTATAGAAAATTTCTAAACAGTGAAAACAAAGCAGCTATAAGGAAAGTATTCTTCAAGCACAAATTATTGATGCTTACGCAGATTTCTCACTTCTTTGTTTTTGCAAACCTTAAAAGCCATTTTTTTTCTCTTCTTTTTCCAAAAGCCATTACTTTAAGATTTTCTTCTTATTTAAAAATTAAAAAGTTTTTAGAATGTTTTTATCAATTTTAATAAACAATGGCACGTCCAACCGTGAAAATAATTTTGCAAAACAATTTAGTTAAATTTGCCAATGTATTTGGTCCAAAAAAATCCAAACATCTAAACCTTCTAAAGAAAACTTTACCCTCTCGAGATATTTTGCGGCATTTATTTTTAGCTTGTTTTCTTAACATTTCCATTTCTCCTTTCTAAGTTTGGCGCTCGCTGCTACCAAAAGCTATATAACGAATATAAAGGTCCTTTTCAACGAAAGTAAAATTTTTAATTTGTTCTCGTTTTTAATGTAAACATACATTCGGAAAATACCCCTTCCCCCGGAAAATACCTCCGTGAAAAATATCCCCCCGCCACGAAAAATGCCCCCCCCCCGGGGAAAATCGGGTTTTCCAAATTTGAGAATTTTATTTGAGGTGTGTTTTTTTAGTTTCGTTGAGAAGTCCTAAGGAAAGGGATAAAGAGAAATTTACATACCGTAAGTAAGTTAAAAACTTAGAAAAAAAAACATTATTCATGTTAATTTCTACTCGTTTTGAGTTTGACTCGGTTATTTATTGTAATCTACTTACACACTTTGATTTTGTTAAATTGTAGGAGCAGAAGTAGGAATAGAAGTAGCTGCGAAAGTTTGAACTTACTACGCATAAGTGTGGGGGGTTGACCTGCACAATATCCCTAGAGATACAGTTACAAGACCGTTCAGCTTAACAAAATGGCTGTCTTAAAATTTTGATTGAAAGTGTTTCGAAAATTATGAGCTAAAGAGGAGGGCTAATCGCACTCCAAACACCTTTGACTCTTAAAAAGGGTACTAGAACTTTGAATGTCCAATCAAATTAGCTCCTTTAAAATATAAGGTATATTACTAGCTATGATAGACCAGTGTTGCGGATGATATTACTTAAATGACCTTTTAATACTTGCATACGTATAGTTTTTTTTACTTAATAATGTAAGCGGCTATTGTAATATTTGCGTTTGGTGAAAATAAGGGTAGTTGAGGAGGGAGGCTAGTTGATTTCCATAACTTTTGACTCTTAAAGGGAACTAGAACTTCCAATTTCAATCAAATGAGCCACCTCTAAAGTTTATACAACCATCCCTTCCATTCAAATCTTAAATGCCCCAGGGGCATAACTTACAACACTCATCCCCAGGCTCCAGTGGTTTATATCAATCCTAAAAGCCATATTATATGACCTTTGGACTATTTTCAGTAAAAGGAGTGATGAGTCCCTGCCTAAATATGTATTGGTAAGCGGTGTTTGGCAAAATGATAGGAGTGGAAAGGGGGGCTGGTTGCTATCAAATCAGTTTTGACTCTTAAAAAGGGCACTGTGAAGAAAGAAAAAAGAGAGAAAAAAAGGGGTACTGTAACTTCCAATTTCAAATCAAATGAGTCTCATCTGAAGTTTATACACACCCCCCCCCATTCCATACAAACCTTAAATGCCCCCGGGAAATTACTTACAAACCTTTCCCTGAAGGATGTGGGGGATTGCCATTCTCAAGGACATAATTTCTGCGTATTTCAACTACGCTGAACAAAATAGTTATATAAAAATTTTAATTGGAAGTACTTGGGAAAATTATGGGCGGGGATTGCTTACCCTCCAATCACTTTCGACTATTAAAAAGGGTACTAGCCCTCTCAATTTACAATCGACTCAGCCCTTTTTGAAGTTTCTACGACTAATCCATCTATACGAAGTGCTCTGGTCTAAAACCAAAAAAAAATAATAATAATAAAATAAAGTAAATAATACATTGTGTAAACATCTTTCTTTACTTAGGTAGCAATAGTGCGCTGCCTATGATAGCCGTTTTCATAGAAATTTTTTTATGCATCTTTTTCATTTTTTTCTATTAGACTCCCTCCTTTTCTATTTTTCTATATACTCCGCAGGGGGGGGGGGTAGTTTCTATTGGGGGTGGTTATTTTCCAGGGGAAAGATTTTTCTCAGGGTGTATTTTCACGTGGAATATTTTTTTTTTTTTGGGGGGGGGGGTATTTCCCACGGGGGTATTCTCCGTGGGATTAAACGCCGGCAACCCCTTAAGACACCCAATCAAAATCTTGGGATAGCTATTTTGTTCAAAATTGTCGACAGGATGAAAACATCTTCGTTCCGGAATGCCACAAGCCCCCTTCCAGCCTCTTAAGCAAGGTTATAGAAGGGGTGGCTATAGACACTTGAGAAGACCTCATTCGATTCAAAATAGAACGTTTCAGTGGTTATATATACGTATATATATATATATATATATATATATATATATATATATATATATATATATATATATATATATATATATATACGTACTATCTTTATAAGTGAGCATTAATCGTGTATATATTTCTGTATATATGTATGTATGTTCTCGAAAACGGCTCCATATATTTTGGGAAAATTGGTATCTTGGAATATTATCGCATAAAAAAAAACGATCTAGATAGGTCAAAAGTCTGGAAAAATTCCTTAAGAGCCTTAATTTTGGTTTTTGCAAATTACTTCATGTACTATGTTAGTATATCATATAAGCATTTTTTATGACATCATGTATGGCATCGTATAAGCATTTTCTTATATTTAGTTATGCATAGCATAAATAAGATTGTTGAGTTCCCGACGCGACAGTTATTTATATAATATAATGTCTGTTGGAAGGCCCAAAAAACGAAAATTTGCAGTTGCAGTTATTAATAATGATTCTTCGGAACCAACACCTGAACTATCAAATGTGTGAAATTCTACAACCTGGACCATCAGTTCCGACAACACCAATACGGACAGCTAAAGGAAAGGCTATTGTAAATTGTCTGAAGTAATCAAAATCCAAAAACGTGTCAAAAATGAAAATAAAGAGCAAAGACACGTGCGGTTAGAAGATATGCGAAAACGACAATTAGAGGGTGTTCAAAATGAAAATGAAGAGCAATAACACACGTGGTTAGAAGACATACCACACCGAACAAGTGAGCGAGTCAGAAATGAAAATTAAGAGCAGCGAGTCAATAAAAATCAACCTTTAAAGCAAAAATCAAAATGTGTCAAAATTTAAAATGATAGCGATGATGATTGGGTTTGGGATTTTGACATGGATGTCTACAATACCTTTGTTTAAAAAAAAAACAAAGGTTCGGTGATATGTCTGTCATAATTACAAAAGACAAGTCAAGGCAAAAGAAAAAGTTTTTGTCCCACGACCTGAACAATTAAAAAAACAAAGGTGGTCGTCATTTCCTTTCATACCTTGATTAAATAAAAAAACAAGTTTTTTAAACTGAAAGTAAGGAGCGACATTAAAACTTAAAACGAACAGAAATTATTCCGAATATGAAAGGGGCTGTCCCCTCCTCAACGCCTCGCTCCTTACGCTAAAGTTTTTTATTGTTCTAAAAAATAAAGTTGTGAGACAGAGTCAAACTTTAGCGTAAAGAGCAAGGCGTTGAGGAGGGGACAGCCCCTTTCATATACGGAATAATTTCTGTTTGTGTTAAGTTTTAATGTCGCTCCTTACTTTCAGTTTAAAAAACTTGTTTTTTTTATTTAATTTCTGATCGTTTTTTAGTTAATGCAGCTTTTATTTGCATAAAAATTTTACTTTTCTTTTGCTAAATGGATGTCTTTACAAATTAACTTACGTAACTAACTTCTATATTCGTATATTTTTCTTCTGGCAAAAAATACAAAGTTGCAGATTTTTGCAGATATGAGCTTGAACCCTATGTAATAGGGTTTTCTGATACGCTGAATCTGACGGTGTGATATTCATTAAAATTCATTCACTTTTAGGGGATGTTTCCCCCCTCTTTAAAAAATCGAGTAAATTTTCTCAGGCTCGTAGCCTTAGATGAGTAATACTAAACTTAATAAAATTTATATATTTAGAATCAGCATTATAAACACATTCTTTTGATACATTTATTGACATAAAAATTCCGTTTTTAAAAGTTTCGATTTCTATTGAGCCGTATCGCTTTTTTTTTTATTGTTTTCTTTATTACGTATGTTATTACGTATATGAAGGGGTTCTCCCCTTAGTCAATACCACGCTCTTTACTTTAAAAGTTAAAAAAAAATTTGATTCACAAACCCCTGAATCACAAAGACCGTTTAATTAGAAGAGATAGCTCTTTTGAAAGCACTAAAAAAAACTGTAGCGTAAAAAGCGAGGCATTGACTTGGGGGAGAACCACCTCACATACTTTATAATTTCTGTTCGTTTTAAGTTCTAATATTCCTTCTTACATTTCAGTTGAAAAAACTTGTTTTTTTTTATTTTATTTCTGATCGTCTAATGATCGATTTAATTTCTAATGCTTGGAAATCCGGCGCCCCCTTCATAGAAATTTCTCTTACCCCAAATAAAAATCCTCCACGTAAATATTCTCATGAGTAACCCCCTCATCTATCCCCCCCCCCCAGAAAAAATCCTTCCTGAAAATGGTTGTATACTTCCCAATAACCAATAAATAATGCTGGCAAGTCCAGCGCCCCCTTCATGGCAATTCCCCTTCCCCCATGAAAACTTCCATCATGAACAGATCCTCCAACATATCACCGACCCACCCTTACCTACCACAACAATAAAAAAACCACCTGAAAACTTCTGTATACTTCCCAATAACCAATACTATATGTTAACATTGGGTAAAGTTCATAACTTTTAGCCCTCCTTCTGGGAACTTCGGGAGATTAAGTCACCCTAAAAGACATATTTATCATATTTTTGACCATGCTGAACAAAATGGCTATCTCAAAATTTTGATCGGGTGACTTTGGGAAAAAAATAAGCGTGGGAGGGGCTTAGTTGCCCTCAATTTTTTTGGTCAATTAAAAAGGGAACTATAAATTTAATTTTCCGTTCCATTGAACCATTCCACGATTTTATCGGCCTAATGGGTCAATACGAATACCCCTGGGAAAAAAACCACAACAACACAATAAATAAAGACGCATCTATGATCTTTCTTCTGGGAAAAAATGTAAAATTTCACATTTTTGTAGATAGGAGCTTGAAACCTATACAGCAGGGTTCTCTGATACGCTGAATATGATGGCGTGATTTTAATTAAGGTTATATAACTTTTAGGGGGTCTTTCTCCCTTTTTCGAAAATCAGCCAAATTTTCTCAGGCGCGTAACTTTTGATGGGTAGGACTAAACTTAATGAAAGTTATATATTTGAAATCAGCATTGAAATCTGATTTTTTTGATGTATCTATTGGTATCAAAAACCCGTTTTCTAGAGTTTCGGTTACCATTGAGCCGGGTCGCTCCTTACTTACAGTTCGTTACCACGAACTGTTTGATCATACCTTGATTAAGAACCTGAACTAGATAAATCGTTGGAAGAAAACGAAGTTTTTGTCCCACCGCCTGAACAATTAAAAGAAACAAAGGTTCGGCGATATGTGTTTCATAATGACAAAAGACAAGTCGATGGAAAAGTTAAAGGCCCAATAAAAAAAAGTAATTTTACAAAGGCGCCTCTTCTAATTTAAGGTCTATTTGGACTTTATGACAACAAGAAAAGGCTAAAATTATCCGTATTTAGAAGACAAGCGACAGTGAGAATCTATATATAGAAGCCTGCCGCGTGCTGAGTATATATATATATATATATATATATATATATATATATATATATATATATATTATATATATATATATATATATATATATATATATATATATATATATATATATATATATATATATATATATATATATATATATATATATATATATATATATATATATATATATATATATATATATATTCTCTCAAGCCCCTTAAGACACCAATTCACCCTTCCATATTTATTTAATATGATATATGATATATTATAAATATTCTCATGTCAATTTCTAAATAATTATAGCTTATTCTAAGAAGAAACGTGACGTTCCTTTCGCCCCTCCAAGAAGTGTCTAGGAATTACAAGTAATAATAGCAACAGGTCTGACATAGCTAACCACACAGCTTCCTCCTACATTATTTTACATACCTAGTTCTCTATTTCCTAAACTCTATTTTCTTAAAAATTTGTAATTTTTACTCCTCTAAAAAACAATTAAGAAAGCTATAAGTGCTTCTTTCACTCTTTAACTATGAACTAGGATTCCCTTTTTTAATATTGTTAATATTAGTCAATCTTCGAATCCTTTTAAGCCTTTTAGTAGTGTTTCTAAATCTTCCTCGCAAAATAAATATTCGTTTCATTTCTAAAGTGCGATAAACTTTGTCCTTCTCTTCATTATTTCATTCTTTTTCATTCTCTTCTATTGCATTTCCTGTAAGTTTATCATGGTTTCGTCCATCTCAATTGTTCTGTCCATCTCTCTTCAATTGTTTCTTTATTTTTATGATCTTACATATACCTATAGTTATAGCTTAGTTTTTTTTCACTAATTTTTTTTTTAATATGTTTTTTGAATTTTAGTTGCTTTGGGTCGTACTTCCCTCTTTAGTAGGTTGCAGTTATCCCTCCAACCAGTGGCGTAATTTAATCAAAATGCTAGAAGGAGGGCAGGTTGGAGCCAATTTTACCAAATCAAACAAAAATGACAATAAAAACTAAAAAATGAACCATGTAGTACCGCAGAGGCAAAAATATGTTAAAAAAAATTGACCCATTTCTGTTGATGCTTGAATTATGGCGGCTTATCTTAATTTTGATAAGATTTTTAAAGAAAATAAGTTTCTGTTGGGGGCGGGGGTACCTTGGGTCTGCGAGACAAACTGATGTCTGGACGGGGGCAGTTTCTCTCCCTTCCCCATAGAAAATTACGCCCCTGACTCCAACCATGATAAGCATAAAAATAATGTAAACCAACAAAAACAAGCTTTGAATATAGTCTATGTCTATATCAAAGGGCTTAGGGATGAGGTTAACCCCAAAAATATTGGGGGATTATCTGAATTTGATGAAGTAAGAATTTTGGGTACTTGTCTAGAATCCGGAAAGCACGCGAGAATTGTATTTCAAAGATCAGATAGGTATTGCCCAGTAATTCATACGACACGCTGTATAAACAAAGGGTTTCACACTCTGAGAACTATATTTAAACTTTAGTTTTTTGGGGTTTTGGGGTAATAAAATGTGCCTAGGTTTGGTTACGTTACGTATTTAATATATACTATGCTTTACTCCCACCTCGCTAATGTGCAAATATATAGCCCAAATCTGTTTCTGAATTATTATATTTTTAGCCTATTTTATTTTATTTCAATAGCATTAACGAACTTCACTTTTCGCTTGATTACCGGATTCTAAACAAGTACCAAATTTTGTTACTGATGTGTTTAGTTCAGAAAAGGCGAAAAATCGTATGGTTACCGTTACCTTTTTTTCATTAAAAGAACTGCAAGTTTCCAAGAACTGAATCAGTGGTGTCCGATTCACAAACTATACGGGGAGCAAGGATTATGGGGGGGGGGCAAAAACAACAGTTAGTCATGATAAAGTAGAAAATAGCTATGAAATAGAAACAAGAAGGTATTTTCAAGGTCTAGAGGAGTAATTACCCGCACCTACCCCCTAAGTAGTACCCCTAAACTTGACGCCAACTGAGTCTACATAAGCTACAACATAAGCTACATAAGCTACAAGCTTAATACTCACGGTTCTCCAATACAACCAATAGCTAACAACCCAACTAAAAAACATATTAACCATATTTCCTCAAGAATATATATTATTCTGAGATAAGATTCCCGTTTAACTGAGAGCCTGTTAATACTCTATTGGGTTTTCCACTAATGGAAAATACCAAAGAAGTTTTTAATTTGATTTGAAGGCTGACAAACCACAAAAAAATGCTATGTCATTGTTTATATACATGAATGCCAACTAAAAAAATACAATTTGCAACCCTAACAATAAAGGAGAAGTTACTAGTATTACCTAAGTAAAGAGCCAGAAGCTTGCAATGCATTATCTTTTCCTGGCCACTCCAAATGGAGGGAGGGAGTGCAAGGCCGTAGTGGGGGGGGGGGGTAGGGGGCCGTAGGGGAGTAGGGTTTGTGACCCTCACCCCTAAATGCTTGTCTAACACTTAAAAACTTAACAAAAATGAATATAAACAAATTTTTGATGTGTTATTTAATGTTCTTTTGTATCCCCCCCTCCGAAAGAATTTTCTACTAACCCCTCCCCCTCCAAAAATAAATCTTGTATAAGACCCTGGGTGAGCGTAGCAACTTCAAAAGGGACTCTTTTGATTGGAAATTGAAAACTTTAGTGGCATTCCTATGATTTAGGAGTGACTAGAAGGCAACTGACCCCTTGTCTTGCCCTTTTTTAAAACAAACCTTAACCCTTAAGACACCCAATCAAAACCTTGGAATAGCCATTTTGTTAAAAATAGTCCACAGGTTCAAGACATTTTCAGTCCAGAATGACATGAACCCCTTTTCAGCCCTTTAGGCAAGTGTATGGAAGGGGGGGCTATAGAAACTTGAGAAGAGCTCATTTGATTCGAAATACAATGTCTTATTGGCTCTTTTTAGGGGCCAAAAATGAATGAAGGATAGCTAGCTTTCCTCTCATGCCCTTACGTGCTACCAATTATCGAAATTGAATCAAACATTGGAATATTTATTTCGGTCAAAAAACTTTGACAGGTGTAATAAGTCTATTTCTGGGGTTGATATCACCCCTTTTACATCAGGACATACTCTGGACAGTGTTCTGAGCACTGTCTGATAGTGCTCTGTCTGACAGCACTGTCTGAGTCACTGACAGTGACTCACGCGTATCTGAGCAGTGCAGATGAATTTTCAAAACATCTGCATTGCGGGAATGGCTTGGAGGATCGAGGCCTGAATAAACAGTTTCTTTAGACTCACTTCTTACCCCCCTCCCCCGTTTTAAGTCAAATTTCGAAGTTACCTTAGCCCTAAAAATAGCCATAAAATTCCTTCAATTAAATCCCAAAACTGATCCTGAAACATCCCAGATGCACTATTTTGATACCATCGAAGCACATGGCTTCTTTCCATTTGTATTGCTACTTCACCAGATAACTTTTAGCAGATGAGTGACCTAATCTTTAGAGCCTTCTCATCTTCCTCCTCCTCAGAGTCAAGATTTGAGGTCGAATCATATCCTCAACATTGCCGGAAATTTCCATTTTTGGTACTTGTGCATTATATGGAAAAAATGAAAGAAGTCAAGTTTGGTCAATGCTAATGAAAGAAAATAAAATGGGATTAATATATAATAGTTTAGAAACAAATTTGGGCTATATATTTGCACATTAGGGGTGGGGGGTGGTGGTAAAACATAGCATATATTAAATACTTAACCTAACATAACCTAGGTACCTTTCCCTACCCCTAAACCCCCAAAAACAAAAGTTTAAACATTGTAAACAAAATGAAAACCACGCTTTGTATTTAATTTCTCTACTGCAAATGCCCGTTTGACGGGTTTACTGTCTGGTTTCCTTGTACAGTCTATAGCGGTGTTTACAATATAATGCACAAGTACCCCATTTTTATCCTCAGAACCGTTATCAGGAATGTGCACAGCCTAGACACTATTTTGATAACAAGACAATATATGTTTTTTTTATTTAGCTTTAATTTATTTTTTTATTTAACTACCTAATTTTGAGGAAAATAAGATCCCATAAAGATTTCATGCTATAAAACATTTATGATGTTCGAAAAAAAGAAAAGCATATTATCAAAACCGAGGTCCTCTCCACTCCTCCTACTAACACTCTCTGAAAATTTAAATCTGAGACCCTAAGCCATTCCGAACCCATTGCGGTATTGATATTTGGTAAGCTCCTACTATATAGTGCCTTTCTAATTATCTCGCTACTTCAGCGTAGATAAGTTCTAGTTCCCACAGGAAATTACAGTGCAAAAATGTTTAGCTTCATTTGCTCATCCACCGAAAATCATTCTTAAAAATTTTTAGGGGAACCTTTAGATGAAAGTTTGACATTTCATCACCATCCAAATTTATTAAAATTGGAAATTTCCAGGACTTCCTTCTAGCTAAGTTATATATTATGGGCTGCCTCTCCAAAGTAGTATAATGTTTGTAGGCATGGATATAT